>NC_069736.1:17232326-17402326 GCF_027358585.1 Pangasianodon hypophthalmus | reverse complement strand
AAATGGATATCAAAGGGATTAGAAGCAACACATCATCATAATCAATCATGTGGTCAGATCAGGCACTGCACGCTTTTTGTTTAGTTTATTCAGGTCTAGTACACTTGAATCAAATCATTGAGAGTTTGATTATGATATCAGATGTGTTAGAAGTGGGAGACAGTGGTCCCTCTTCTAAAAATCCCTCCTGACCCCACTCCCACACATACCTCGAGGCCCCTGTCTTACTCTACTCCCTCTTGAATCATTCAGTGTTTCCCCCTCTTTATGGCGCCCCTGGCTGGAGAACCCTATTGTAGGTGTGATATAGAGCTTGGTTATTGGGAGTGAGATAAAACAGTGGCTCTCAGTCCCCGTCTTTGGAGACCACAACACTGCAGTGAATGTTTCTATATAAGCTAAATCAAGTGTGCTAGAGCAGCAGTCCTCCAGGAGTGGGGCCAAGAATGGGGGTAGAACTGGGATGGGGTAGGATGTGGATGAAAGACCAAAGGCACAAAAAGTCCAAAATTGCATACTACAATATTAATTAGTATGGTGTGATATAGTACACTATGTTAATATAATCCACTTTACATTTATGAATTTCGAATACAACATATAGCAGATATTATTAATCATAGTACACAAAGTTTCCAAGGTAAAAGATATGTAAGAGGGATGTAACCGAATATGAATACATTCATACATTCAGTAATATCAGGAGGTGCACTGTTTTTTTTTCCAGACCAGAAAGGTTCTGTTTGAGAGTAGAGGGGTGCATCGGAGCTGTGATCACACGGGAAGCAACAAAAGTGTTGCACAAGCGGGGAGGTTTTTACTTTAATGCTTTATGTGCAGGCAAGCAGTCACGTATAAAGGACATGGGGTAAACAAAGATATGCGCATTCATTCATCTTTAGTATCTGCCTGGTCAGGGTGGCAGTGGTTTAAATCAAGCTACTAGTTTGTTTATATTTGAGAAACAGAACCAACTAAATTTGTTAGTGGTATAGCAGGCACATAGGAAAAAAAATCATAAGTAAACTTTAAAAAAAAAAAGTCCTGCACACGTCTGACACCAAGAAACTCGTGTGATGTAGGTGAGGTAGAGGTGCTATCAGAGCCAGAATTCACACACCATTAGTGGTTTTCCAGTGTTGTCCAGTGTTTCTGGTGGCGTCATAGTGGTAGGGTTCATATTTAATTATAAAAAAAAGAAGAAGAAGAAATTGCCTTTCTGTTTTAGGCCACACCCACTTCAGGTTTAAATATGAATACAGCTACAGATATGAATATTTATCACACTAAGCAAATACAAATAGTGGCATTGCATGAGTTAGCATATAACATACTGTGTATAGTAATACTGTATACTTTGTGCAATGTTCTCTACTGATTATATAAGGTGACACACTATAGCATACTATACTACTATTTAGCAACATACTGACTGTGTCATATAGTACAGTGGCATTTCATTTTGAGTACAGATTAAATTCTGTCTGGCCAACTAACTGAAATCAATTAGAGGTACGTGACTGTCCATTTGTATGTTGTTTGGTCGACTTATGGAATATTAATCTGTGATTAGTTGTGATTAAATACATATTACATGCTTGCTGGCCACACATGTGGTGTGTTAGTTATACGGGAAGCCTCTGGCACTCAGTCCTGCTATAATAGCTTACCATGAGCTGAGTCAGGTGTGTTCCAAGCCTGTGACTTTGCGAGTATGAATGATTAATGACTGCAGATTAGTTCTCTAAGCCCTAGTCTTACACACCTGAGCCTGATTTTCAGAGGCTCCTCGTTATTCTAACAAGGTTAGTGAAGTCGTGTGTGGGGTTAGTACAGAAGCCAGCACGTTATATGGGAAGATGGAAGGGGTTAGTGCTAGTGGTTTAGTGGTGAACGATAGCGTGGGGTTGGTTAGTGATGGTGTGGTAGGGGCTAGTGTTTGTGTGTTGTTCTTAGTTATAGTGTGGTTGGGTTTAGTGTTAGTGGAGTACTGATTCGGGATAGTGTGATAGGTGTTAATGTGGAGCTAGTTAGTGATAGTGTGATGGGTTTAGTGTTTTAGGGGTCAGAAATAGTGTGGTTGTGGTTAGTATTGGTGTTTTATTGCTTAGTGGTACTGTGGTTGTGGTTAGTATTAGTCTTTTAGGGCTTAGTAATACTGGGGTAGGGGTTAGTGTATTTGGGTTGGTGTAGTTGGGACAGTGATAGTGTAGTAGGTGTTAGTGAAAGTGTTTTAGGAGTGAGTCATAGTGTGATGGGGTTAGCGATAGTGGTGTGGGGGTTAGTGTAGTGTGGTATACTGCTTGTGGTTGGGTTTAGTGTAAATGCAGGACTGGTTAGTAATAGTGTGATAGGGGTTAGTGTGGAACAGGATAGTGATAGTGTGGTGGGGCTTGTGGTGGGTGTTGCTAGGGATAGTCTAGCGGTAGTTTAATAGGGGTTAGTTATGGTCTAGTGGGGGCTAGTGATAGCGTAGAAGGGGGTAGTGATAGTAGATTTAGATGTTATTAGTAGTAGTAGTGTATTAGATGTTAATGATAGTGTTTTAGGGGTTAGTGACAGTGTAATAGGAGTTAGTGATAGTGTAGTAGGGGTTAGTGATATTGTTGTAGGGTTTAGCGATATTGTAGTAGGGGATAGTGAAAGTGTAGTAGGGGTTAGTGATAGTGTTTTAGGGATTAGTGATGGTGTTTTAGGCATTAGTGATAATGTTTTAAGGGTTAGTGATGTTGTAGGGGTAAGTGATAGTGTAGAAGGGGTTAGTGATATTGTAATAGGGGTTAGTGATTGTGAAGTAGTGCTTAGCTATAGTGTAGAGGGGTTAGTGATAGTGTAGTAGGGGTTAGTGATATTGTTGTAGGGATTAGTGATAGTGTAGTAGAGGTTAGTGATAGTGTAGAAGGGGTTAGTGATATTGTAATAGGAGTTAGTGATAGTGAAGTAGTGCTTAGCTATAGTGTAGAGGGGTTAGTGTTCATGCAGTAGGGGTTAGTGATATTGTAGAAGGGGTTAGTGATATTGTAATAGGGGTTAGTGATAGTGAAGTAGTGCTTAGCTATAGTGTAGAGGGGTTAGTGATAGTGTAGTAGTGATAGTGAAGTAGTGCTTAGCTATAGTGTAGAGGGGTTAGTGTTCATGCAGTAGGGGTTAGTAATAGTGGGCCAGGCTACAGTCTGAGTATAACCAGAGTGAGTGGATAAAGACAATAAACATAGACCACATAATCTAATTATATTCATCCAGATATTAGATAATTAGATTCTCTCTCTCCCACACTCTTCTTCTCTTCTGCCTCTCTCTCTCTCTCTCTCTCTCTCTCTGTTGTTATTCTGTGGTCATGTGATCATGTGTAGCATGGCACAGATGGTGGGTATTGTGTGTGTGTGTGTGTGTGCGTGTGTGAGAGAGAGAGAGCTCCCCTCACCCCCATGGCGTTGCAGTGGAGTGAATTCAGAAACATTGAGTATGTGTTGTTCTGCTGTCAGGACACATTTCACTCTCTTCCCTGTTTCAGTACTATGTGAATTTTCATAATGTTTCTGTTTTCAAAGGCAAAAAAACTCACAAATGCTAAAAGAGCGTTGAGTCACTTGATATAGGAAAAGGCTCATAATAAATTAATAAACCAATAGTATGCTTTCACATATTTATTTAATTTTGTGTTATTTGTATTATAACAATGTATGTAATGTGATATTATCCATTATATTTGCATAGTTATAACGATATTATTAGTTATATTATATTTATTAGTTATATACAGTATAGTCATGTATATGTAGTTATCAATTTCCAGTCTTTTTCTGTGGCTGAGTCTCACATTTTGCGTTTTATTAGGTGTAATGTTCACAGTTATATTGAACTCTGTATGTGGTGAGCATATATAGTAAATAGGTAGTCATTTTGGTTTCATCCTCACTGTGTGTTGGAGGCTTAAATAATAAAGAAAATCCTTTATGACGATGATTTTAAGATGGCAGAATATCAGATATTACTGTATATGAATGAAAATAAAATCAGCTGAAACATTAACATCTATGATAAAATGATTTTGTCCTCTTAATTTTATTTTGTGTTTTTTCAAATATTCAAGTATTTAAAGCTCAATACTGAGTTTAAAGTAACTGGGATTACTTTGGGGTTAAATGTGTTATATTTTAGAGGAAACTTTTGAAAATCAACACCGTGTCTTTTATTTATCACTCTATACCCTTAATGGAAGATCGTCTATCTCTGTGTGTTCATGCTTTTTGCCACAGCCAGGCTGATCAATACGATAATTAATCTGCTCATCAATATCACTTAGTCTGAATGGAATAATGCATTAACACACCAGGCCCTGTGTGTTTGTGTGTGTATTTCCAACACTCTCCTTGGCTTTGTCCTATTTTAATCGTGTACATTCTGATTTTGCTGACAGATAGCTGTTTGTGGTCTGTAGGGGTGGAGCTTAAGTTAAATTCAGTCAGCCAATCACAAATTTGGCATAAAAATTATTTCATTTGGAAATTAATATGATTTTTTAACAACATAAACTAAGCTAATCCAACAAGCGAAATAAATGCACCACTGCTAGTATAACATTAGCTAGTCTCTATCAGTAGCAATCTGGCATTATTGAAATAGCAATCTTGCTAATGTTAGATCAGTTATGTTCTTGTGTAGTTGATGCTACAAGCCAAGTTTGATAGAAAGTTAGCTAACACCATTAGATGAACTATTATGTAATTTTAAAGTGGCCAAGTTTGTTACCAAGCTAGTTAACATTAGCTAAACAGTTTTACTGGCTAATTAAAGCTGGTGACTAGCAGTTTGATAGCAGGCTAGATAACATTAGGCTAGTTTCATACATTGTGTTATTAAAGTCAGTGTTTTATACTAAGAAGTGCATCAAACTGAAGACATGAAAAGAAATGCTGTTTATATGCTTTGTACTGATTGACCTGCAAACTGTTTGAGTGTTATTCCAATTCTGCTGCTTTTATTCTACTTTGTTAGCTATAACTCTGATTATAATACGCATTTTGTCCCTTCTTCCGCGTCTAGCATGCGTCTCTGGCGGCGAGCCGTTCGGAGAAGGGCACCAGCGTGTCGAGTCGTTCCCTCGGCGCACGTTGCCGCAACTCCATGCCCTCGTGCCCGGACGACCCGCACATCGGCAACTACCGGCTCCTCAAAACCATCGGCAAGGGCAACTTCGCTAAAGTGAAACTGGCTCGCCACGTCCTCACCGGCCGAGAGGTGAGAGCGTGGCTGTGTCCCAATTCACATCACATAACCACCTCTAATTCACACGAGCAATTTTACTCCACAGGGTTACTCTCAAAAGTGAGGCTTCATTAGCCGAGAACATGTCCCGAGTTTTGTCTGCTTACGTTGGTCAAGCAGTTACAAACTTGACTATATCACATTGATAGCTTGCTACTAGTTTTAATTTAGCTACTGTACTAGTTTCTCAAAACTTTATTATTAAATAAAATTCACCCAACATTTACTCAATTATTAAGTAAAATTCACCCAGCTAGCATAATTAATTGGTTAAATTGGTTACCGAATTTTAATTGAATTGAGAATTGAGTAAAAGAATAAACTAGTTTACATAATATTACATAATGTTAGCTAGCTTGTTAATCTATTTGGATAACTACGTAATATTAGATACCTGCCGCAGAAGTAATATTAACATTAGCAAAGCTGACTAGCTAGCTAGCTAGTACGTGACTAGCTTATAGATAATATAGATAATATAGCACTTATACAGCTCAACATTGCATAGAGTGGCAGTAAAAGCTGATCAGTAGAACAAGATAGAGAGAAAGCTGAATGAGTTTAAATCAGACCTTTCACACGTGCGACTGACTTCACACTCGGGCAGATTTGTCACCGGACGCCAGTGTGTGAAGTCACAGTACACACAGACTGCTCAAGTGTAAAGAGAAACGTGTTGTTCGTCTGTAAAACTGAGACGAGCCACTGAAACAAGAGGACGCTCTTACTTTTGGGCAGGTTGCCCTTATTGTATGAATCGTGTGGATTTTAGAACAATGCCATATTTATCTGCAGCATATTTGCAAGCGCCTACATTCCTGCAGTGCGCTAAGTCTAAATTAGCAGCTTTAAAATCACTTTGACACAAGTTCCTCTTTATTACAAATATAGCTGATCAGCTGAGATGTGTTTGGTGTTCGACATTTACTTCTTTAGTTAAGTGATGAAGCTAAAAGACGTCATTAAGTTCCATGCTTTTAAAAATAGCAGGGATGTTTACATTGAGCATCACTTCTAACTTTAATGCTTGGGAGGTGGGGCCTGGTAAGGGGGCGGAGATATGAACTTGCTGTGTGGGGGAAAACATAATTCCCACATTTTGACTGGGAAAAACCATCGACGTCAACTTCCGAGTAGGAATTACGAGTCAAATTTTTTGGGAGCATTCTGCCTATACAAAGAAAATTTAATTTTCTTTGACTTAATACACATATTTATATTGTGTAAAATATGTTTAACATGTTCTCCTGTGTTCAGCTATACGATGAAGTTCTCATGGTTATAGATGACGTTAAATCTCACTATGTCCTAAGCTTGGTGTGTTTTGAGGCGGATGTTTAGACTTCTGTTACATGTGTTAGCTACGTTAATGGCATAGCTAGAGTGCAAAACTAAAGAAGCAAATGTTCAACACCAAACTTGGCTGATTTAGGGTAACATTTGGGGTAAAGGGGGAAATTGTGATGCAAACTTTTCATATACTTTTAGCATCTTCAGGAACTAATCACACTTATTTGTACATATTTCAGGTTGCAATAAAGATAATCGACAAAACTCAGCTGAACCCAACCAGCCTGCAAAAGGTAAGCAAGCCGCTGTTCTGCTCTGCGTTGGCTTTTACAACAGGAAGCTAACTGAATAATTAGCCCCTACAGTAAACGCCGCAGTGGGTGTTCATTTAATACCAGCTCGATTACAGTGTTTGAGTAGAGAAGAGATTTCTGGTGATCTGCAATGATGAGCTTTAGTGGATCAGCACCATAGATGCATATACTCTATACACACGTAGATCGCTGATGATGTCATTCTGTGCAGAGCAACATAACGCCGCTTGGCCATCGCACTGATTCTTCTTCCCTGTGCTGTGAAATTAAGAGATATCTATGGACAAAATCCAAATATATTCACAAACTGGTGTGAAAAGACATGTTGTGTAAGTACTAGCTAGTATTAACTAGCAAACCAGAAACTAGCTTGTTCTTTTATCACCTAGTCATTAGCTAAGACAGCTAGTGACAGAAGAGAAATGGAATATGGTGTGGTGTTTAGCGAGAGCGGGTTTGCTGTGGTTGAGCAATGGACCAAACTACAGTGACAGGAAGTCAAATTTATTTCCGATCCCCAAAGCATAGCAGCAACTGTTCACATCGATCAATAGACAGATTGCCAGAGGGATGGATGGACGGGTGAATGGATGGATGGATGGCCTAATAGATGGGCAAATGGATGACAGATGGATAGATGGATGTTGGATGGATAGATGGATTAATGGAGAGACAGATGGATGGACTGATTGACAGATAAAAGCACTGGTAGTTAGACATATAGATGGATGCATGGATGGACAGTTGGATGGATGGGTGGATGAATAGATTGACAGTTGGAGATTGACAGATGAAAGGATGGACAATTGGACATATAGATGGATGGATGGACAAATTAATGATAGATTGATGAATGGATGAACGGACAGATGGGTGGATGGACAGATTAAGGGATTGACAGTTGGACATATGGATGGATGTATGGAAAGACGGATAGATGGATGGATGGATGGATGGTGTAATATTCTAGTCAATCATGGCTCTGTTCATTGTAGCTTGCACTCTGACTCATCTCCCTCCCTATAGATGATCTGTGGCCTGCATTAGCTCACACCTCATACACACACACACACACACACACACACACAGCTAGTGACAGGGATCAGAAGCTTTGTCATGATCCTTTCACACTGTGATAATGCTAAACTAACCGCTTCAGTGAATCTTGTTTTAACATGTGCTATCTGTTTAACCTTGTTCATTTCTAGCTAGTTGCCGAGTACTAGTTAACGCTAACCCGGTATTCAACCAAGTTAACGGTAACAGCTAGCTGACTAAACAGACCAAAAATGTCAGGGACATGAACCTAAATATGGTGAGTTACATAGCTAGCTAAACGTACTGTTATCAAGTTTGCTTTGGGTTTTAGGACTGGCACTGGAAGTGTGTGTGTTTGTGTGTGTGTGTGTGTGTGTGTGTGTGTGTGTATGTGTGTATGTGTGTGTCAAAACATTTCTGCTACAAATTACAGCACACAAATTACTGTCTTTACACTGTGCCATGCTTGTCGTTAGACACACTCCTGACAACCCGCTGACCTGACGTTTCTCCTTAGTGTAGGACAGTCCAGAGAGAGGACTTCAGAGAGAGAGAGAGAGAGAGAGAGAGAGAGAGAGAGAGAGAGAGAGAGTTGACGCAATACCCTGCGAGCTGCTGCCTCTGCACTGAGTACAGAGTTAATGTACAGCAGTAATCAGCCGCAGCACATCTGCGCTAACCTTGCTGGAAGATTCCATCATGATCACATCATGTTTGCTCAGCCCTGATTTATGCTCAGTGAGTGCGTCCGCTGCAAAACTGTCCACTAATAAATCAGTTTTTATGCCAGTTCGAGACTCTGGGAAGGTTGCCGGCAGTCACAGTGACGCACGCCTCCTGACTTTTCCGAGGTGGCGGACAGAGAAGCACACGTCGAGCATTTATGATTAGCAAACTGAAATCATGCCAGAATCTTACTGAAGACATTCATTCATTCACACTAGTTACTGCCCCACATGTAGAGTAAAGGTATGCGCAAGACTGTTTTTCTTTAAATATAAATCCCTCAGCTATTACTGATGCACTTAGCTGTGAGATTTTCAGATTATCAAAATATAAAATAATAACCACGGTGAGCCTGAACAGAATAAATCAGTTACTGATTATGAATGAGGGTAAGCAGGAAATGCATCACGCAGCACCATGCAAGCACCATATACACTCTCCGGGGGTGAAACAGTGTGATTAGTCTAAAAATATTATCTATTGACTGTTTACACACACATCGGAAATATATATTACGAAATCTTTGCGCTCGTGTCTCTTCGCACGTCCTTGTATGTACTGTATAACAAAATTCAAAAGGAAACATATATATGTGTGTGTGAGTGTGTGTGTGTGTATGTCTGTGAGTGTGTGTGTGTGTTAAGTAATTTTGGAGGACATCTGATCGATTCTCCTGGGATAAGCGATTTCCGTGTGAATCACAGATATGGGCGTGTCTGGATAATGTACGCATTCTCATCACACCAAAAACTCCATGCGTACTACATACATATGACATTTTAATGCAAGCTGATTGTTTTGTTCTTGTTGTAGGGGGCGTGGCCACGCAAGCTGATCATTAGTAGGCTACATGACCATAACATGTACTGTACGTTGGCTTTACTTTTTTGTGCTAGGAACTCAATAATTTCTCTGACAAGCCCTTTGAACGTCTGTATCATATACCGTGATTAACCATGAAACCATGACACCATAACAACCACAACATTCTCATATTAATGAGCGTGGCCTTTCTTTGACCTGCGAGCTTCAACGAAAGTATAAAATGGCAGCTTCTGCCGCTATTTGGTCTTGTCTCTCTTGCTAGTTAGTCTCGCAAGCCAGACTTCGCTCTTCAGAACTTCACTAGAGTACGTTTTGGTATGTTTTGTCAATAAATGTTCACTGAAAAGGGCCTTTTGAAGGAAAAGATGACCAATCACACAGTTTTCATTTTTCACACAAAAAATTCTTTAATAACTTTTACAGATTTTTCAGATTCTGTAAACATTTTGAATCCACTGACTACATCTTTGTTTTGAAATAGTCATGTTTAGTGTTCAAAAGTGTGTTTTCAAAAGTGTGGAGATGCAGGAAGGGCTGAGAGCCAATCAGATTGCATCCTTCAGCACTCTGAAGCTTATGGCCAGAAATGTGTACAGAAGATATCAGTTAGCATTTGTTGTCCTTTCGAGCAGAACTAGTGGTTATTTTCAAATGTTCATACAGTGTTGCTTTTTGTGTTCAAGAGACTGATGCACTGTAAGTTTTTCATTTTACAGTGTGTCGAGGAAGGACCAATATGGCGGCCTAGTGTGTGTGTGTGTGTGTGTGTGTGTGTGTGTGTGTGTATTGGAGATGAGAGGTCGACAGCTGCGGTCCTCCACAGGCCCCGACTCCCCCTCAGTGTCTCAATCTGAGCCCTGTGTAACACACACCCACCCATCACACGTTTGCGCACACACACACACACACACACACACACACACAAACACATACACACACACCACTTCTGTAAACTACGTCATTTTTGGTGATACATTGACATGCTAGCCTACAGATTAGCCTGCAGATTAGCATATTGGCATGTAGCACTGAAACCAAGATGGCCGTCTGATTGCTGTGAGGCTGCAGCTACTGAAACGAATAGGCAAGGCTAATCCATCAACTGATGAATTAATTATTGATTAAATAATATATTCAGTCTCAGCAGAACATCCTGAGCTACTGAATTGTTTATGACTGAATGGCGACAGCGTCTTGAATGATTTTCTTTACGCTAACAAACTCAGATTACATTTACACAAACAGTTTATCAAAAACGAGACCCTGAGTTTTTTTTTTCTTATGTACACAATGTTAATCTCTTAACTGCATACCATATTTCTCTGGAGTGTAATTGTTTCTGTCTGCATCATTTTGTTGCATAAGCAAGAGTTTATTCCCAAAGAAGCATCCAGATATCACCTCAGCCAACATTTCTAGCTGGCTAGCTAGCTAACTTGCTAAATTTGGATAGCAAACTTATTTGACACAGGAGCAGAAAATGAACAGAAGATGTGTTTAATTTTTTTCATATTGTTATTAAAGCATAGTCAAAGATGTAACATAGCTAACCAGTGTGTGTGTGTGTGTGTGTGTGTGTGTGTGTGTGTGTGTGTGTGGTTCTTTTACATACACACACTACAAAAGCTAGCTAGCTACGTTACCTCAGCTGACTGATTTTTAAATCACATAAATGTGTCACTCATTCACATTCCTAAATAAATTCATCCCACAGATATTTTTATATTCTGCTAAAGTAATACACAGTTTATGGTTTTAATTTATTTTGTGCTTAGCGTTGCTGTTACCATGGTTACGATGTGAGAGAGGTTTTTACGGAGGTGTGTCCGTTTTGTCTGTCAGTCACCCTGAAGTAGGTGTGGCCTCTGTGTCTGTCTGTTCTATTCACTGTTTGGGGAGCAGCTGAGATATTATTAACCAAGCGAGTAGTTAACTACATTTCCCAGAATCCTTCGGGAGCGGATCCGTTTAATTAAAGCTACACTAACTGACTGCTGCAGATGAATGTCTCCAGCGTAGCGTAGCTGGTAGGTTAGTTCCCTCCATGTTTGTGTTGTGGCTTCATGACTGCTGCACACGTATCCCATCATCCCCCCCGGCTCAGCTGGACCAGCACTCGGTCTCCTCACAGGGGTTTCCATGGCAACAGGGCCGATCTATAGGATCCTGCCTGAGGATAAGAGAGGAGGAAAGAGGAGGAGTGGAACATAATGTGTTCTTTCTGTGTGTGTGTGTGTGTGTGCAAATCAGCTAAAGTGCAGTTACGTGGGGCACCTATGCTAATTGAGCCTCAGATTCCTGTTTTCTTCCCTGCGTGTGACTTTGTGTGTGTGTGTGTGTGTGTGTGTTTTCTCTCACCATGTTCCTGTAATTTTTTGCAGCTATTTCGTGAGGTGCGGATCATGAAGGCTCTTCGTCACCCCAACATAGGTAACAAACACACACACACACACACACACTCTTGATGCATAAGCACATTGTATAACTAACATGCTTGTGCACACACATATATAAACATCTATTTGTATCTGTCTATATGTCTTTCTTTCTGGTTATCTGTTTGTCTACATCTCTCTCTTTCTCTCTCTCTCTCTCTCTCTCTCTCTCACTCTCTCTGCCTGTCTATCTGTCTATCAGCCAGTTTCTGTCTGTCTCTCTGTCTGTTTCTATCTATCTATCTATCTATCTATCTATCTATCTATCTATCTATCTATCTATCTAAATGTCTCTGCCTGTTTTTCTGTTTCTCTATCTTTGTATCTATCTATCTATCTATCTATCTGTCTGTCTGTCTCTCTCTCTCTTTCTCTCTATCTGTCTATCTAAATGTCTCTGCCTGTTTGTCTGTCTATCTATCTGTGTGTCTATCTGTCTATCAGCCAGCCTCTGTCTATCTATCTATCTATCTATCTATCTATCTATCTCTCTGCCTGTTTGTCTGTCTCTCTATCTGTGTATCTGTCTGCCTCTCTGTCTGTGATTTGAGTTGGTATTAAAATTTTTCTGCAATTATTTTGTTTTTGTGCTGATTTAATATAATGGTTAATGTCTGTCATATTTCAGTGCAACTGTTTGAGGTGATCGAGACAGAAAAAACGCTTTATCTAGTCATGGAGTATGCTAGCGGAGGTAAGCATCTGAATCCTCACGTGATGGTACACGTTTCTAAGTCAATCTGAAACATTTACACTTTCAATGTTATGCTTTGCTCGACTGCATTTCCTGTTAACGTCTGGCTGAGATGTCTGTGTTTCACATCTTTGTGCTCACTGGGGCAGTGTTAGTGGGATTATCCCCCAACCCCCCCCGGCTGCATCATTATTACTGCTCCGTTTATAATGTTTATAATGACCTGTTGATATTAAAGCAGAGTTATTTCGTTAGGTGAGGTGTTTGACTACCTGGTGTCTCATGGGAGAATGAAGGAGGTTGAGGCGAGAGCCAAATTCAGACAGGTGAGTCTGCGCTCAGTGCTCACATCTCTGGTGGCTTCCACATCTTTGTAATATGACGTGTAGTTCTTTAAAAAATACAAATTTTAATTGTTGGAAAATTGCTGTGGTCTAAGAGGAATAAAACGCTCTGAGACATGCTGTTGTAGGAAAGTAATCAACCTTAGGGTGATAACAGTAACTCTGCATCACACCGCCCCAGTGCTGATTATTTTCTTAAAATAAATGTTAAATAAACATCTCAAAAAAACTTCAACATGTCAACACATACGTTTTTAATCTGTTTATGCGTAGCGTCCGCTGTACAAGTCCCTGTGAATGAGCTGTTACTATAGAAACGAGAACGTATTAGGACGAGTGCATTAATATAAACCTGCGACTTGCAGCTGCATTGCTGTTAGAGAAAACTAATCAACACCTTGCAACCAATCAGAATCCAGAATTGCACATCGCCATGGTAAAAATTATGAACAGCACTAAATATCCCCTGATCTTGTTTCGGGTCGTTGGTTTGTTGTTTGTCTGCAGATCGTCTCGGCTGTTCATTACTGTCACCAGAAGAACATCGTTCACAGGGACCTGAAGGTAAGCTGGAGAACATCGGACAGAACATCACAACACCACTTTTTAAATATTTTTGCTCATCAGTGCTAGCTTACTAAAAAGTGTGGTTGGCTAGTTTACATAACGATAGCTGGCTTGCTAGCCACCTGGCATATTGATGCTATTTACACAGTAAAATCATTTTAGCTAGCTAACTTGGCTTTAACTTGGCTACTGATTTAGATACACAGTCAAATATTCAACCTAACATCAGCTAGCTTGCTCTAAAACGCACAAAGTGTACGTACTGTAGCTAAACTAATGCAGTTTACTGCATTTAAACAGATGGCTAGTTCAGCTAATGCGACAAATCTACAGAAATAGTTAGGTTAATTAGGCTAATTAGTTAGGTGTTAGCATCTAATGAGCTAGCTAATATCACTGCCAAATATTAGCCTAGCTCAATTATCATATGCTTAAACTTTCAAGTTTTTTCTCTTTCACTCTAACTACTTTTCCTTTTACTCAGTATTTCACTTTCTGGCTACTTTCTGCTTCTCTCTCTCTCTCTCTCTCTGTGCAGGCGGAGAACCTGCTTCTGGACGCCGACTCCAACATAAAGATAGCAGATTTTGGCTTCAGTAACGAGTTCACGTTGGGGAATAAGCTGGACACGTTCTGCGGCAGTCCACCCTACGCCGCACCCGAGCTCTTCCAGGGCAAGAAATACGACGGGCCCGAGGTGGACATTTGGAGTCTGGGGGTCATCCTGTACACGCTGGTTAGCGGCTCGCTGCCCTTCGACGGACAGAACCTCAAGGTCAGGGGTCAAGTCCTAATTTTCCCCAACTAACCATTCCAATTTTCCTACACGCTTCACTTTCTCACTCACGTGTACCTCTTCTTCCTTTTTAACCCACTTCCCAAATTTGCATACACTCGTTCCTCTTTCTTTACGCTGTATATTTTTGCCCATATCTTTTAAACTAATTTCCTTATAGCCCTTTGCTAACTTTCTACTCACTCATCACTGTTCCCTTGTTTGCTTGCTCCCTTCACTAGTTCCCTAGCTTCGTCTGTTTGTCCTAACTGCTTTTATATTTGACGGTAACCTATACCCTAACTTATACACTTCCCTAGAATCTAGCTCACGTGCAGCAGCTTGGACTCCTTCATGCTGTTGAACGCCCTGTGCACTGTTTTGTGTGTGTTTGTGTGTGTGTGTGTGTGTGTTGCAGGAGCTGCGTGAGCGTGTACTCAGAGGGAAGTATCGAGTGCCCTTTTACATGTCCACTGACTGTGAGGGGATTCTGCGCAGGTTTCTCGTGCTCAACCCCAGCAAGCGCTGCACACTGGAGGTATACACACACACACACACACACACACACACACACACACACACAGAGTTCAGATATCCTGGTTACCTTCAGCTCAGTGCTTGGACCCCTTATCTGTTGCTCCACAGCAAGTGATGAAGGACAAGTGGATGAACACAGGGTACGAAGGCGACGAGCTGAAGCCTCACGTGGAGCCGGCGGAGGACTACAGTGACCCGAGCCGCATCGGTGAGCTCACACACACAGGGATCAGACTAACACCTGAGCCACACGATATACAGGATATTCAGGATATTCAGGATGATTTTAAGGTGCCTCAGTGATTGGACAAGGTGTCCCTGTTTTAGGCGGAGATGAGGTTGTTTTCACAATCGTGTTTGCCCCGTGAGTTCGAAAGTGTGTGTGTGAAAGCTGTTTCATAGAGACATAGTGAACATAGTGGCCACCATTTTGGATTTGAGTTTGTGTTCGTGATCATACGCTGGCCACAGAAGACCAGATATTTAAAGGTGCTGTTTGGAATATTTATAGATTTGGAATAATTATATAATTTCAGACACTCCTTAAAAAACGAAGACTGTTTCCATGCAATGGGTCTAATTAGTTTCTTCATTTCATCGTTCCTTCTGTTTAGAGTTTTCCATCCAGGACAGAGCTGGGGTCAGTTGGTGTGAGGGATTTAGCTTGTTAATGTTTTCATTGTAGTTTGTCTCAGAGCTGATGAAAACACTCCACACTGCTGCTTTACCCTCTTTGTTTCTCTCTTTCTCTCTTTCTCTTTGTAGAGGTGATGGTTGGGATGGGTTTCACTACAGAGAACATTAAAGATGCGTTACTCAATCAGAAATATAACGAAGTCACTGCGACTTACCTTCTGCTGGGCCTGAAGACTGAGGTTACACAACCACACACTCACATTCTTACGCACAGACACACACTATAGACTAGATTTAGATCACTGTTTCAGCACTAGCTTCGTCTTTCTTCTTATCGTTAAATAAACACACGTCTGTGGTTGTGTTTGCAGGACGGGGCGGAGTCACGTGTGAGTGGCAGCATGACGTTGCCGAGAGTGAGGCCGAGCCCCATCACCAACGGAACGAACAAACACTCCTCCACCGCCGCCGCCTCTTCATCCTCCTCCACCTCTTCCTCTCACAGCAAGACGCAGCGCAGCGCCTCCACCTACCACCGCCAGCGACGGCACAGCGACTTCTGTAAGAGACACGCTCTCCACCCAAACCTCCAACACACCTAAACCAACTAATGTTCAGGTTTAGCTGAGTCCAAAATTATTGGCACCCTTCATTAAAATAACAAAAAATGCAGTAAGTGATATTTTTAACTTATTTCCAACACTCTTTTTTTTTCCAGCATAAAAAGTTTCTTTCAATAATGTATGCAAGACACTGGTTTCAAAATAATTGGCACCCTTACGTATAATGTCAAGCGTGGCGACACTTGTAGAGGATCTCCATGATCTCCTTCATGCAGAACATTTCTTTATATTTTTATTTTGTGCACGTGAAGGTCCTTATCAATTCAGACCACGGATGTTTAATAGGATTCAAATCCGGAGATTTTATATTTTGTATCCTGCAGCCTCTTCTGTATTGATGAAGATGTATGTTTGGTAAAACGCAGCAAAAGGGTTCATGACGATGTAGAGAAAAACAAAACAAAAAAAGCAGTGTATTTTCAAGAATATTTTATGCAGGAATTCTGTCTGTTTTCTTAAGGGAGTGCCAAAACTTTTGGAAGTGATTAACAGGCCACAGGAAAAAAAAATGTGCAGGGTAGGGTAGGGACGAGGGTTGGGAACTGCTGCTGTATCATACACACACACACACACACACACACACACACAAACACACCATGACTGATCACAAACTCCTTTCTGTGAATTACAAGAGATTTTTCAGACCTGTGTGTGTGTGTGTGTTTCAGGTGGTCCGAGCATGCCGGTGATGCACCCTAAGCGCAGTCCGACGGGCGGGGCCGACCGCGAGCTGCGTGAGAGCCGCATGCCCCCACGCAAGGCCAGCTGCAGCGTGATGGGCAGCCGCAGCCTCCCGCCCTCCAGCCCCATGGTCAGCACGGCCAACAACCCAAACAAAGCCGAGATCCCGGAGCGGCGGAAAGACATGACCGCCACCACTGTAAGCTGGAGAGAGACGGAAAGAAAGATAGAGAGAGGAGTTAGGGTCAGAATGATGATGACGTTCAAATCCATTTTTGTTTTGTAAACCTGTACACTGTCTGAAAATGTAATTGTTGTTGTGAGTGTTGTGACATCTGTAACAGCTGCCAAGTGCGACACTGAAATAAAGAAAGAAAGGTGAAGACAGGGAGAGAAAGAGTCAGGGGATGGAGTGAAAGCTGATTTATGCTTCGTCTGACCTTCTTTGGAAAGCTATCTGAAACAAACTTTGGAAAGCTACAAACGTTGAACATAGTTTTTCAGAACAGTGGTAGGAGCTTAGCTGTCAATCAAACAAGGGGGCGGGGGAGGCTGAAGATGTCGCTGTTATTGTTGTGACTTTGTACGAGGGAGATTATACAGAATCACATAGTCTAAACATTTAAAAGTGTGAACTTGAATGCAATCTGTGTGTGTGTGTGCGTGTGTGTGTGTGTAGAATAACATCCCCGGCAGTGCGATGACACGCAGGAACACATACGTGTGTACAGATCGGCCCAGCACGGACAGACAGTCTCTACTGCAGAACGGCAAGGAGAACAGGTGACACACACACACACACACACACACACACAGACACAAGCTTAGCATGATGCTTTGTGTCCTGATTTCGTCGCTTGTGAATAACATGAACAATAAGACACTGTATAAACTCTCTCTCTCTCTGCAGCTCTCTCTCGCACCGTCTCCCCCCCGCCTCTCCCTCCACTCTCAGTATTTCCGGAGCGGGAGCGTCATCCTCCTCGTCCTCGGCGGATCGGTGTAGACTGACGCGAGGCTCCACCATACGCAGCACGTTCCACGGAGGGCAGATTCGGGAGCGCGTGCCTTCCGCCTACGGGCCGCCGCCCACCTCGCCCACGCTCAGCCACGACGCCACGCTGCCGGCACACGGCCGCTCCAGAGCCACGGCCAACCTGTTCAGCAAGATCACCTCCAAACTCACGCGCAGGTACGCCACACACACACACACACACACACACACCCGGAATCTTCCACTCATGGAAGTTTGGTTAGCAGCTGATTTCTTGACTTTAGGCACTTGAATGAAATCCACAGTTCCAGCTGAACGCAGTGTACGTCCACATTGTTTGTTTATTCACACACCTACAGTATACCAAGCATATAAGCCACCATGCTACGTCGTTTACACTGTTTACTCTGTTTCCGTGGTTTGATGTGATTCACGCCAGCAAATCTGAATAAATTAATTGATCGTTGTCATGACATTAGATGTTTTTGTTTTCTGAGATTGTTGTTTGTACTTTCTGAAAAGTGCAGCGTTGGAAAAGTGTGTATGATATCTAACATTTGAGTGCCAAGTGTAGCAACAGTGCTGGAAAGTATTATCTTTGCTGTGTGTGTGGGTGTGTGTGGGTGTGTGTGGGTGTGTGTGGGTGTGTGTGTGGGTGTGTGTGAACTCTACACTAAAACACTCTGCTAGTCTATAGTGCTGCTGCTCTGACCCCTCAAAGCCTACTGCTCCTTCTGTCTTCCTGTCTCTGCTTCTCTTTCCTTTTTTTAACATCACTCTCTATCTCTCTGTCTGTCTGTCTCTCCGTCTCTCTCTCTCTCTCTCTCTCTCTCTCAGGGTCAATCTCGACCCCTCTAAGAGGCAGGGTTCTAATAAGTCAGTATCGGGTTGCACTCTTCCACAGGGATCCAAAACAGTTAGTAAGTTCCTGTGTCTCGCTCTCGCCTGTCTGCCTGCGCATCTGCCTGCCTGTCTGTCTCTAGCATGCCTCTCTCTCTCTGTCTCTCTCTCTGTCAGCCTGTGTGTGTGTGTGTGTGTGTGTGTGTGTGTGTGCATGCGTGTATGCGTGCATGGACAACAGTGCATGCATCTGGATTTGTGTGTGTGAGGGGGGACATGTGGGTGGGGACCAAATGTCCCCATATTGAAAGGAGTATCTGATGGGGACATTTGGCTGGTCCTCATGAGGAAAACTGCTTTTTTACAAAAACTGCAGCTTTTATTTAAAAAGCTTAAAGAGCTTAAAGATTTCCTTTATTAAGGTTAAGGAAGACAGACGTGTGTGTGTGTGTGTGTGTGTGTGTGGTTTATGCCGGACGTCCCGTTTAGCTCTGGAGTGATGCTGCATTGCGCCTGGTTTTGTCCCGAGTCCTGTGGCACGGTGCGTTCCTGAGCCAGCGAGGATTGTTCAGAATTCTTAAACGTGTCCTTTGGTTTTTCAGGGTCGCAAATGAACCTGAGAGAGTCGGCCGATCTTCGCTCTCAGGGTGAGCCTCACCGCCGCACGGGTTAACAACCGAAAATTCAGTTATGTTTTTGTTCACATGTTTTTGTCTAATAGCTTTCACTAATATACTGAACATTCATTCTTACATTTCCAGAGACAGTGAACGCTGCATGGAACAGCTAAACAAAGATAGATGAATAATCTGTTTATCTGTCTCTCTTTCTCGATGTCTGTCTTTCTGTCTCTTTCTCTTTCATTCTCTTTGTTTATGTCTGTCTCTCTGTCTGTACCTCTCTCTCACTCTCTCTCTCTCTCTCTCTCTCTCTCTCTCTCTCAGTTGCCATCTATTTGGGAATCAGAAAGAGGCCGAGCCCTGGCTCGGGGGAGGGGGCTGGGATGTGAGGCCCCGCCCCCCACGCGCTCCCGCCGAGTTGGTCCTGGCCGTGCGCGATGCAGCAAGGGGGTGCGGCTGCAGCCACGAGCCGCTGGGGTCAAAGGTCATGTTCCAGGGGGAGGTGTGTCAGCTGAGCGTGCACCATGCACGCCTCTGGGAGGCTCCACTAGCATTCACTCACATCGCGTCTCGGATCTACAAAGGGGTGGAGCTCTGAGCGGATGGGGGAGGGGCCTAGACCAGGGCACATCTTTCCTCCTCCTTCCTGAACTGACATGGCTCCGCCCACTTCTGGCTGCATAAACTGGAAAATCGTTCCACGCCCTCCCCCAGCTGTCACGCTCGCCTGATATGCACATCCAGAGACACGCAGATGTGTATCCACACAAACAGTGCAAATGTACACACACACACACACACACACACAACACACATACACACATAAACACATAAACACACACACCTCCTCTAAGCAACCTCATCCACAGGACCTGGATTGATTCCAGAGTAGTATTTTTTAATCTCGTTCAACTCATGAAATAGTTCGATTCTATTCTCAGCGTCATTCTGCTTTCTTGTTTGTTTTTTAACGGTATTTTGTACGTTTTGTTGCCCGAGCACTTTTCATTTCATCCCTTATTTTTTATAACCCGCCCCCCAACCTCCCCGAACCCCTTCCTGTAGCCACTGACCTCAGGCCTGTTAATCGACATTCAAAAATATAATGAATACTCCAGCAATTTGTCAAATCAAAAAGACACAATCAGTTATGAGATTATAATGAAAGTCTGGGGGCAG
Source organism: Pangasianodon hypophthalmus (assembly GCF_027358585.1). Taxonomy (NCBI): domain Eukaryota; kingdom Metazoa; phylum Chordata; class Actinopteri; order Siluriformes; family Pangasiidae; genus Pangasianodon; species Pangasianodon hypophthalmus. The sequence goes on along the minus strand of NC_069736.1, from coordinate 17,381,940 downwards.
TTGTTATATTCTGTCAAACTTAAGGTCGTAAGGGCCAGTTCATTTTATTAATGACCAGACGTTAATTTTGAGTGGAATGAAAATTGCTACGATGGACAGTTTTCTAACTGACTTTCATTTATTTCATAAACAGAGGAAGCATGGGTTAGCCTTCACCCATGAGCGCTTTCTACAGAAAAAATGTGTTTCCAATAAACATTTATTGAGGGAATTCAACATCTGCCCTTAGGCTTAACAGGATAACTTTGTCACAAATTTTTACACATAAGCAGCAGGTGTTGTTACAAGCGGCAGGCGTATTCCTTTACATCAACCAATCACAGACTGATATGAGTTCACTCGAACCCTGGCCGAGTTTCAGACGAGCGATGTCAGATATGTACGAGCGTGTCTGCTTTATAAAATATGGCCGTGTTAATGCAGCACTCTCAGCTCCCGGGGGAATGATGTACCAAATGAGGTTTCTCACTTAGCTGGATAAGTTAAAGGAAGCTCCACCCTGAAACACATTAAATACGATATATTCAAATATTTCTGATGTGCTTAGCAATTCTGGTGCTAATTTGTTGGCTAGTGCGGTTATAATGATGTCGTTTAGTATGAGAATTTTTTTTAACAATCTCAAGCATAAGGGATAACGATCAGGTTTGTTGTTAGCTCCTAAAACCATAATCATGAGAAATGCAATGTAGAAACAGTGGTGGGTCTAGACTATTTCAGCAGGGCTGGGGCCAGTCATTCTGTTAGAGGAGCTGCAGTTACTATACAGCAACAAAGACGTGCCACAGTGTGTTTTCTGATAAGGTAAGCTAGCTAACGTTTTACACAAATGCGATTTTTCGAATGATGTTACATGACTGTTGGAATTAAACAACCGGCTATGTGTAGAAGACGGAAAGTTCCAGAATGCAATGCAACTATACGGCGCTGGCTGGCACCCAGTTCAGTTTGGCGAGCCAGCGATTGGTGGTGTTAGCATGAAATTTCAAGCTTTGGAATCCAGTCTTGTTGAAAATGACTAGGCGTAATTTCCTCACCATCTTTGCGTCAGAGTAAACCAGTGCCATTTAGTGAGAGGTGTCGAGCAATGACATTAAAAGACAAAAGTCAATCTTTGAAAATACTCTAAAGCCTCTCCACTGCTCAAACAGTGTGTGATTGGTTGATTTCCCCCCTTTTTTTTAGAACATCTCATGAAATTACAATTCAGGGAGGATTCCCTCTCCCATGAGCCTTTGCAATGAAACACCGACTGGCGGTGGATCGGGTTGTGTCATCGGTTCTTTGCTAAGTAGACGTAACTAAAAGACGTAGAAGATTCTAGAAATTAAACTGAGTCTGATTGCTAGCTTAAGGAGTATTTCCACTGGAATCTTTTTAGAAACTAAACTCTCTTGAATTAGAATACTAGGGTTCCTGGACAAGTTCCTGTTCTACATAACCGTCTCCGATGTGGAAAATTCCAGAATGGTGCGATGGACGTGTTGCTTTTCTGTTGCAGGAATACGATGTTAACCTTAATGTAGCTTTTTAAATCAAGAATTTCACACTTGCAGGGAAGAAACCACAATATTTGGTCAGTGACATTTGCTTCAGCAAGCCCCGCCCCAAAAGTGGCTACTCTAGAACAGGACCCGAAAAGGCGCAAGACCTATCTGACATGGTTCCATTGTTTGGAAATGCCCCTAAAGTTCCCTAGTCACTGATAAACTTACTAGCTTCCTGAGAAGGTTCCTGTGGTGGAAATGTGTCAACACAAAGGAGGAAGAAAAAAAGAAATTGTGATGAATGTTCTCATCATTAATAGTGGATCAGAGTGTAGCATTAAAAAGGGAAAATCCCATTTTCCCAGCACTGCATGGTTCCCTCTGCGCCAACAAGCCAGATTCAACTCAACTAAAGTTCAGGATCAGTTCAGAATTCCAGGCAACAACCTGAAGCAGAGCCAGAACCAAATAAGCCCCGCTCATTTGGGGAAGTGGACCATAATTCAGATAAAGACCTGTTGTTTTCTTGTAGCAAATCAAAAACAGAGAGAAAATGACGAGTCAGGATACACTCGCCTTGTTTCCTTACAAATGGTGCTTGTGAGTTGGTCTTTCCACTGTTCCAACTGAAAGTGTGTGCTAAATTCAGACGCTGCTCTGGAGCTTGTGGTTGAAATGCGACGGTGTGTGTTAAGTGCACCCTAGTCCAATGGTTCTCCAGGAAGGGATCCACAGCTCTGATCTCGGTGGTCGTATTTTTTTAAAAATGTGGATTTGTCATTTTCTTGTAGCAAATCAAATAACCACAGAAAATGACATGGCAGGATTTATAAATGGTGCTTGCAGCTGATCTGTCTCAATTTTAACAGGAAGTGTTCCAAATCTGGTCCAGTTCTGTCGTTCTGTTCCTACCTGAATTGAACCCTTAACACAGCCTGAGAAACCTGCTGCCTCCTCAGCTTTACGCACCTCAGCTTTAAGGATTAAAGGAGCAGTTTGTAGTTTTTCAGAGTTATCTCCTCCCTGTGATGTGAACTGCGTTTTAATCTGAGCTACAGTTTGGGGTGGAGCCTATTTATGGGCCAGAAAAAAACCCTAAACATAAATGAATAAACTAGTGAGATTAGTTGCATGGCAACATTGCAAAATGCAGTTTTTCTAAGATTGAAGTTATGTTCTTTGTAAAGGTCTAGAAAAATTACAAACTGCACCTTTAATCTAAACTCCGTGCCATATATAAGCTTTTCCGTCTGCCATGCCCCTTTTTGTTGATTAACTCATTCTTTCCATCCTTCTGTTTTCTGTTTGTTTTTCACATCTGAGTTCTGGCACACACTGCATTCGATGTGAGCGCAAGAAAAAAAACGAAAAAAACATGCTTGCTCACCGAAAATCCTCGGGTCATCGTCCTGTCTGCTCCGTGATTGGACTCCTGTAGCGGAGACGCTTTCTGTGTCGAACCCCGAGCAGTGTGTGAAGAAGCCGGTCAGTCTGGTCGGATCTGGACGGCCCGGGGTCGTTATCTGTTAAACGTGTGTGTTTAGACCTCCGTGCACTCACTCACTCGCTTCAGCTTGAATCAGCTGCATCCTACGGCTCTGCCACCAGGGGGCACTACTGTCTTAAATGTGAACACTTCAATTTGTGGATATTTGCACAGGTACTTAATTTATTTTCTAGGATAATTATCTTGGGAAGAAAAAAACAAAAGAAGAAAATACATGATTTATATCAGTCAGACCCTGACTGCATATAAATATGAAGATAATGATAACGATGATATTAATATGACTATAGTATTTATCTTAGACCTCCAGGTTAATTTCTAGCTAGTGCAGAAATCCTCTGCTAGCTCTCCAGAACCTTCTGTGTGTGGTGAAGATAAAAAGTAACCTGCAGTCCTGCATGACACTGAAAGAGAGAAAGACAGAGAGAAAGAGAGAGGGGGAAATGAAAATCTGAGATTGGACAGTTGTTATAGAGAGAGAATGAGAGAGCAAGTATGTGTCTGCGTAACAGGGTTTGCAGGGGTGTGTATGAGTGTGTGCGTGCATGCGTCTGTGTGTGTGCATGTGTGCGAGCATGAACAGAGAGAGAGCTGGGTGTGCGTGTGTGTGTTTGCGTGTATGCGCGTGAGTGTGTGTGTGTGTGTGTGCTGAGATGGCATGGCATTTCTGATAAAGCATTACTCTAATATGCAATATGACGGGAGAACTGATAAGAAACAGAGATGGATAAAAAGAAGAGACTCAGGCAGTTTGCAATGAGATTGTGGGTTTTTTGTTCCCCAGAAGTCTGTGTGCCTCTGGCCAAAATGAGAGAAATGGAAACAAAAAGATCTGGAGAGAAATAAAACTTCACTGATGTTGAGATCCTTGTGTGTCTGAGTTTGCATTTATTATTATGGGGACCGTGTGTTTGGAGAGCAAGCAACACTTCAAAATAATACGTTTTTCATTCGTGTATCCCTCTTCAGTGACCGGCTTATCTTGCTCAGACTGTCACTGGAGGCTCTTTCCATAAATGTTAAATAAACATCTCCTTACAGAAAACTACCATATCAATGATTACTCTTTGCTTTTTTTAACCTTTCTGCCGTACAAGTCTCTGTGAATGCGCTGTTACTATAGAAATGATAAAGTATTAGAAGGAGCATGTTGACATAAACCTGTGATTTGCAGCTGCACTAGTGTCAGAGCTGCTGTTATAGAAAATTAATCAATATCTTCTGACCAATCAGAATTGAGAATTCAGCAGTACAGTCCCCTCTGAAAGTATTGGAACCATAAGGCCAATTCTTTTGTTTCTACACTGGACATTTGGGTTTGAGATCAAAAGATGAATATGAGACGCTACCAAGAAACGATCAACTCAGATAATCAATTATGAGCTGTGAGCATGGAAAACCATAAAATGCACAGTGTTCCAGTGACTGGGCTGTAGAACTGATGGTTAAGGACAAGACAGACTGGTAAGTTTCATGGGGTACACTTTTATTGATTCACAATTTGAATGATTGATTTTTTACAACCAAAGTTCAAATTGAGGCGAAACTGAGACGCTATGCGTTTTGCACCAGCGCCAGGAATCTGATCCCAAGATGACACCAGCCATACAGTGGACACAAATCGGATGTCAAAAAAAGAAAGAAGGGATAAAGAAGAACAAAAGGAGAAAAGGACAAGCAGTCTCTCATTTTGCAGTAAAACACTCCATGTGCTGCCCGAATGATGGTGTAAAAAAGAATGGAAAATTAAAGGAAACAGGAGTTTGACTCTTTACTTCTGGGCGGGGATCATACTGTCGATGGCCTCGCCTTTCTCCAGCTTCTTCTCCATGTCAATCATGAGCTTGACGCCGTCCACGACACACTGCACCTGCTCTACCTCAGAAGAGCCGATACGGTCAGCGTTGGAGATGTCATACACTCCACCCACAGAGGCGGTGTCCACACCACCTGAGCAATAGAAAATGTTTATTTTCAGTAAAATGTTTCCATTTTACAGCTTTATCATGATAACATCATTGATAATTGATGGATGAACGACATTTGAGGTAAGTGAGAAAAGGTGTAAATTTGACTTTTCAGCTAACCATTCTTTTAAAAATACATTATCTCCTGTATAATTCTTATTTTGCCCAACATTGTAACATGACCATTTGGGTTCTGTTTTTATAAATGTGGATGCACATGCCTGTGCCACGCTTCTGCAGGCGCAGTCTGGTCAGGATCTCCTCGAATTTGGGGTGCTGGCTGAGTTTGGGCAGTTTGACGTGGACACCACCACGCAGGCCAGTGCCCAGGTTGGAAGGGCAAGTGAGGATGAAGCCCAGGTGCTCATTCCACATGAAGCCATGGTTGTGCTTCTTGAACACCTCCTCAATCTGGCATTGGAAAGAAAACAGCAAGAATGATCTCAAGATGCATGAAGAATGTGGTAAATTTTAAATATGAATTTTAGTCTTAACCAGCGAGCCAGTTTGAAGTATCATACAATGGTTGAAATGGAAAAAAATGCAATCAGTGCACTGCAGTGGATATATATATGTGTGCCACATACTTTGTTCAGGCCAACACAGAAGCGCCTGAAGACCTCCTTCATGTTGCCACCCTTCTGCATGGAGATGACACGGAGGTGGTCCTCCTCATTCACCCAGACCAGGAAGGTCTTATCATCATTGTGCCTGAAGGAGGAAAAAAAAAACGGTGTCCCAAATCACTTCAAAGAAGACTGGCCAAACATCTCTAATCATGTACTACCCTATTCCCTGTACTGAACCCCATAATCATGTATCCTACAACCTATAACCTATGCCTACACATTTCTGCCACTCACCAGATGCCTCTGGCGTCAGGCCAGTCACGGGCCATACCCGCAGCCAGCAGCAGTGGGGAGATGGGCTTGTCAAACAGGAAGTGATCAGCGATCAGCTGCTCCTGCTCTGCATCAGTCATGGACTTCAGAGGGTAGTACTTGCCCTTGAACTCGCCGTCCAGGCTGTTAAGAGCTGGGGAAAACATGTTAATATTGTTCATTGAATTTATACATATTGATGGTTATATAACAATTACAATGCCATGTTGTTATGCAATGTACTTTAACATAGAATGTAATGACATTTGTTTTGTGCTTCCATTTCAAAATTCAACAGAAGGATGGGGGTGTGGGGGTTGAATGGGGGTAGTCAGTCTCTCGGAAAGCAGAAGCCTCCCAGAACTAAAACCCAAGTTCTCAGGGTTCTCCCTACTCCACAATCATTCTTCATGTCATTTAGTTGAGGATGTGGTCTGCACTCAAAAATGAGTCATTTAGAGAACTCTGATGAAGTGCGTTTATGTATTTATGCTTGCATTGGGGGCACACCTTCGACAGACAGCCTCTCCACAGCTCTGCGCTCAGCACGGCTGTTGTGGGGGGGCAGAGCATATCCCTTGATGCTGCGTCCGGTACGGACTCTGCTGCTCAGGACATAGTTGGGGTCCAGGTCATCACCACCCTGTGGAGAGCCAAAGTTGGTCTTTATTTAGACTTGTACCAGTCTAATATGTTCTGCATCAAGGTTATTTTACAGTGACAAGCACAGATGCACTGTGGATCCCTGACCACTGATACTGAAATCTGATGACCCCAGTTTGAACCATTAGGTTGAGCTTTACCAGCGCACCATTACTTGGCTAGTTAATGTGGACCACTATTTAGTAATATATAAAAGATCACCTAGCCATATGAGTTCGGGTTTCATAATCTCATAATTCTAGAACCTAAAAGATTCTTCAGTTTGTCCCTCTTGGGCTCACCTTTAGGTTCTCGAAGTTCAGGTCAGTCTTGTGCTTGTCGGTTGGCTTGTATCCACCATGGCGGTCGCAGATGACTGGGTCGAAGAGGTCCTTGAACAGCTCATAGCATTCCTCATCACCAGCAACGCAGCCAACAGTCATGATGAAGGGGTGACCTGGAAGAAGTCGTGCATCAATCAGAATGCAGATCTGACAAGGGTAATGCCTAGCACTCTGGAATTAGGACGTCAATGGAACTTAAGGGCCACTCTGTCTAAAAAGTTTTTACAATTATGGGTGTACTGTGTGGAGTCATATGGGCCTGTTGAACACTAATGCACTAGCAACCAAATGGAAAAGGTTTTGATCAAGTTGCATTGTTGGCTTGCTAGCCTATTCAGAGGCCTCAGGTGCAATGGAAGTGAATAAGTCTTACAAAGCCTTACTCACCAGGGTTGTCCACACCGGTCTGGATGACATCATCCAAGGTGAAGCCAGTGGTGGTCTGCTTGTCCCTCAGCTTAGCATATATCTCCTTGGTCAGCGCCTTGGCCATGTGGTTGTTGTGCAAGGTAAGGTCAGGATACTCCTCATTGGCTGAGAAGTTCAGCTTGAAGTTGTTGTGGGTGTTTCCGAAAGGCATGATTGCGTTTCTGACACTGTAGGAGGAGATTAAAGTGGGTATAACATGAGTTAGATGTAATGTAGTCATTATCAGATTATTAGTTTTCAGAAATTATCTTCAGAGCTTAGTATTAAACACAACTTTGTTTACAACTGCTTTTTTTTTCGCCTTACCCCCTCAATAATTTAGGATTCATCTTATGTAATGTGTTGGTTTTTGGCTGAATTGATTTTTTACACTATACATTATACATAATTGCACTATATCAGTGACTTTTTTGCAGCTTAAACTACTGAATACTGTTTTTTGTCAATTAGTATTAACTCAGAACCAATTGGACTCTATTAGCGACTGTCACAGGATATGGATGGTGTTACACCAGTCAAGCAGGACATATATACCGTCAGCTGTGAATTTTATAGAGGTCTGAAATGCTTTGGTATTCCGATGACCCTAGTAGTCTGCAGGACTTTCACTCCTCAGCTGTCATATCATATGTCTGATATGGCCAGGAAAGGGAGGTCATTCTAGGGTCTATATGTAGAAATGTTTATTTTGGTGATCGTACCCCCTTTCCATTAGCCTCACAATGAGCAATTTTCTATCTCATATCACTCACAAATATATGCTTTCTGTTGCCTCTCACTTGTCAACGTGCATATATTCATCATGCATTTATTAAAATGTGTGACAGGAATTAGCAATGCTACATATATTTGCATCCTTGCAGATTTTGAAGCCAGTAGCCAAGACAAAACTTAAGCCCAGAAGGATATAACACCTGATCTGTATCATGCTGGATTTAGATGATAGAGTTCCTTTGAGTTCCCTGAGAACCAAAGAGTCTAAATGTTATTCTGCCAGGATTCTTACAAAGCTATGAATAACAATAATCACATAGTCCATGTGTTCCTGTCCAGAGTCCATTATGTAATCTGCTATGCTATGGTTAAATCAAGCCAAAACTTTTGAGACTATCTATTCCTCTTAAGCTGTTCTTGGACCTCTAGACCTGTGGTCCCCAACCCTGCTCTTGGGGATGTACCTTCCTGCAGAATTTGAACACACCTGATCCAGTTAATTAAGTGGATTTATGATCTGGACAAGCAAAGTGAACTCTTCTGGAAGGTAGGTCTCCAAGAGCAAGGCTGGTGACCACTGCTCCTGACCATTGTATCCAGCCATGTACAAAGCAGAGTGACACCGGTGTCACAACCCTCTCTGATATGACCAGCACATGATCACAGACTAAAAATAGCTGAAGCAAGAGATCTGTCCCAATTGGAGGCAAGTCCCTTGGGTCTATATTTATCATCCTGATTCAAGATCATTTTTGGCATTAATGGACAAATGAACACTACTGTGAGGACAGCAGAACTCTGATCACATGTCAGCACACTTAATGAATACACATGCCTGTGTCCATGCCATCATGTCAAACTTCACCTCGTCAGCTATGCTATGACTGAACAGCTGTTCAGCAGAAAACAAGTAAATGCACCAATTTGTACAAAACATGACTACCCTTGGCAAGGATGTCTAAATCATATGTAATCAAACATGTTTGTGGTGCATTCTTGAAAAAAATGCAATCTTTAAGTAGATTAATCATATTTGCTTTATGCATCCATGCATTAAGCATGATATCAGATAATATTTTATGCTAACATTTGGGAAAATTATATGCAAAAGACTCCTTTAAGTCACTCCTGTGCCTCCAACCACTGAGCAATCTTGGGGTCCCACAAGGACCCATCTTAGGTCACCTTTTTTTTTCAGAGTCAGCAAAACAATCTCTTCTGCTTATCAGAATGCAGGTGTTATGTGAAATTTTTCTCGATTTCTTTACCTGCGCACGAGACAACAAAACAGTCCTTGGGATCAGATCCTGTTCACCAAAGCCGAAATAGGGGTCACCCAGCGGAGATGGGTTCAGTTCAGCTTTATATACCGCTAACCTCAGAGGTCCATTTTAGAGCGTGATGGACTACGATTGGACAGGGCATGTCTCTGATGCCCAGTTTAGCTTACGAAACAGATCCTGCATTTACATTTCCGTCATTCGAGACAGGGTGGCAGCTGTGGCCTGGCCCTCTATTGCAAAACCCCTCCTCCTCCTCCATATATAGATTTCCATATAAGCCTGGAGGATTGAAGGCAGGGGGGGTTACACAGGCTAAAAAGGCTAAGTGAGAGTTTTGCCATGCGTGCCAGGGAAAGCAGCAGTGTTCACGCCAAGCAAAGACCTTGAAAAAGAATGAATTGCAACACTGGGCTTATCACATGATCATGTTGCAGGTGAACAGATTTCACCTGGGAAAATGAATGTGCATTATCTTCTCATTGGCATTTTTGTATATTAAAATAAAATTTAATTCTTGCATAGTGCAATGTTGAACATATTTTTTTTTACGTCATATATTAATATATTAAACATTTAGTGTTATGTAAAAAAAACCACAATATTTCCGAATATGTATAGCTATGTTGTAGGACTGTGAAGCTTTGCTAACCACGGTGTGAGTGTGTGTTCGTGTACTCTGAGGAGGAGGAAGATGTGTTACACTTGATTTATACTGCACAGGCATATGGTCATAAATCTCTAAGGTCATTCATCCATGAGGACCCTAAAGCTGATAGCTGATGAAGCAGAATCTGGTGAAATTTGAGAATATTTTTTTTCAAATTCCTAGTTGTCAAAAATGTAACGTTGAGTCCTAAGGGCTTCTAAGAAAATAACTCAGCTTTCTACTTTTCTTAAAAACTGCATGTTTTAATAGAATAGGACATATTGTCAGATTTGAACTAACAGAACTTAATATTACAATTGATTTTCAAAACTTTTAAATCTTTCTACACTGAGTGATACATTAGTCCGGACTTTAATACCATAGGCCTGAGTCATCTTGCTCTGGCTCAAGATAATTTTTCATGCAAAACTTTAATTTTACATATTATGTGATTCAAATTAAAAAACAATAGATGGAAGCGAGGCATTATTTGTTGACATTGCATGCATCATGCTGTTTACCTTTACCTGTATACTGTGTATCTCAGCTTATTGCACCATAATTCTTATTTATTTCATTTAACTTAATTTCCATTTGCATTACTGGTATGTATTATACCTTTACCTGCACACTGTTACTTTAACTTATTGCACCATAAACTTATTATCTCATTTAACTTATTTGCTATTTGCACTAACCTAACCTATCCTAACCTAAAAAGAGAGGGGCAGTCATGGCTGCAACTAGCTGTGAGGCCACTGAGGTTTGGACCTCTGTAGTTTTAACCTCTCAACTAGTGTCTCCAGTTGTCTTCAGTATGGACACAGCCGTGGATTCTGTTATTTTTAAGATTTTGTTATTTTAAAACAAATGTAAGCTAGCTAGCTTTGACGCTGATTTTTTAGGTTCTCTCATGTTGCTAACATTTAGTTTTCATTCATAGGCCAAAAAAATGAGAGTTTTTTTTATGAATAAATAAGTCAGTTTGAAAGAAGGCAGCTAGGGAAGACTGCATGTTTGTCTACCTGGCTGAAGACGCACACTTAGACAGGATGCTGGGAAAGCTTTCTTGATATCAATACCATAGTACTGCTAGCGAGAAATATATTATTCCATAGACTGTATATCTAACAGTGTAGTTTCCCCTCTTTCACTTTTACACTGTTTTATATTACCTTCAAAATGTTAACTGCATTACTTTAAAATTGTTATTACATCAAAGGAGAAGATCTGGTCCAACTCAACTAAGTAATGCTAAGTGATGAACAGGATATGAGAGGAATGTTTGTTTAGCTTGCTACAGAGATGGCGATTTCGGCTAAGTGCCAGTGAGAAAGTGGAAGAGGGCGAGAGGGAGATGGAAAAGATGGTAGGGATGCATTTGCGTCAATCTGCCAGGCTAAGAGATGGTCAGCTGACACTGGGGCAGCTGCCATGGCAGCCTCCAATATGTACCAAATTAACACAGCTGTTATTATATATCTCTAACTTTTACACACACACACACACACACACACACACACACATACAAACACTCAAAGTTCCTGATTCCTTTTATCTTTGAAGGAATTCATTTCATCAGCTGTTGAAATGCTCAGTAGGGTTCAAGTTCAAGAGCTTGCCGGTTCAGATCACACACGAGTGTGTGTATATGCCTCTAGCTTAGGTGTGCGTGAAGGTGCGTGTAGGCAAATTGACCAACAAGGCGGCTGAGGAGAAGATGGATTCAGATCGTTTGCTTAGTACCGTAGATAAGAGTCAGTTGTTTCAGCTCTCAGATGGCTCGTTGCCGTTTTGTTCCCCAAACAAGAAACAGGTTGTTGGTCTTTGCCTATTAAATTGTTTAAATTGTTCAGTGATTTTTTTTATGTAAAAACATGAAGGTGGTATATATTTGCAATGTCATTCCTAACACTAATCGTGCTTAATGTTGGATCTAGATCGTTATTCTGTGCTAAACAACTTCCGTATTAATTCAGTTCTCTAGATGCTTTTCACTCACGGTCGCACAGTATGTGATTACTGTCATTAGAGAATTGTGATCTGTTTCTTTTTTTTTCTTTTTAAATAAAGAAAAGTCGATTGCTGACGTTCACCTAAAAGAATCGGTTCAAAGAATCGGTTCATGACGTCCGTGCAGTCTCACACACATACACAGTTGCTCTGTCTCTCAAACACACAGCTGTTCTCTGCTCGTCCTGATTCAACAGCCTGCATAGCAAATTAATCATGCCAATGTCCAACCTTTAACACTTTCACTCTCTGTGTCGCACTCTCTCCTTCCTCACACACACACACACACATGCACACACACACAACCTCTTTCCTGATTTACTGAAACGCTTTTAACGTGCCTGTGGATCTCAGTGAGCTGCTGCTGCTGCTTCAGTATGCCTCAGTTGCACACTTAGCTGCGTCCTACTGACACCCTGTACACAGCTACACAATGTAGCTTTTTTCCCTTCTCCAACACACCAGATTCAGTTTATCATCAATTATTAGAGCTGTAATGAGCACAATAACTAATCTGATTCACTTGAATACCATGTCTTTATGGCCAACAGTAATAAAATGGCATTTTAATACACCTCTATGCATTTAGATTTTAGATTTGAATGTCCAAGCGTTGTGGTGTGACATAGCACCTGATCTGTGTGTTATGCAACACCGGCTAGCTTTCTCTCCCTGAATTAGAGACTATATTAAGAGCACTGTTGCTCCTGCCAAATTATGTGCTAGGACACTTACACAACTCTGGAGAAGAGAGAGAGCGAGAGAGAGAGAGAGAGAGAGAATAATGGATTACGTTTTTAAAAATTATAAATTTCTCTACATTCCTATGGCCTTATGTTTGATTTTTATAATTTTGTGAGCAACCCAATGTTTCTAGGACCCAATGTTCCCAGGGCTCTATTTACCCAGGGCCTTATTTTTCTAGGGCCTTGTGTTATATTTGTGTAATTTTGGGACTTTCTTAGGGTGTTGTGTTCCCAGGTCCCAAAGTCTCAGCTACGTTCCTTCAACTGAATCTGCAGTCCAAATCATAATAACGAGTGAAATAACAGGAGCCTTTAATGAAACACTGCTGCTGTGTTATTTAATTATGCCCCTTTTCATTATTTTGCTGCATCTTCAAGATGGTATGTGATTGTGTAAATGGTGCTAACATGTGTACCATCGCTTAAACAGGGAAACCAGTGAGTCTCTAAAGACTGTTTAAGAGTTGATGGTGATTGGGGAATACTTCAGACAGGAACTGAATACAGACACACACAGACACACACAGTTTTAGAAGGAGGAAGTGGAAAGGAGACTGTGTGTGTGTGTGTGTGTGTGTGTGTGTGTGGGTGTGCAAGAGAACATGGTGTGAGTAATGTGAGAGTGGAGCGCTCTCCAACCGCGAATGCTAATAATATCCATGGCCTTTGGAAGAACAACGTCGGTGTAAACGCCTAATACGATATTCAGGCGCTGAGCGTTGCCCTGGGATTCTCCTGCAGTGTAGGTATAGAGGTGCATGTGTGTGTGTGTGTGTGGATAGGAGAGGCACTGTGGAACATGCACCCGATGGCGTGCAATGCTAATACACTACAGTGTAAACTATTTTACAGGACAACCCTCTCCTTTTTCTCTCTCTTAAAGATAATAAGACAAAAAGCGCAGCTTGTTATTTATAAAACCGAAAAGCGTAAACTCCCCTGTCCTGACTGTTTGAAGCGCTGACACTGGAGACTCCTTCCATTGGAAAACTTTACCACTTTAGCAATTCCACATTTTTTCATCCGTTATGTGGAGCATTCGCCCCACAATTCCCAGTGAATGAGCTGTTACTATAGAAACGATAATGTATTAGAAGGCGCGCATTAATATAAACCTTGCAGCCTCCTGACCAATCAGATTCAAGTATACATCAGCACTATGGTAGAATTTTTTAAAGGGTGTAAGCTAGATATAGTGTAAGGGTGGATTTGTGTGTAATAGTGTAACATGGTGTGCACTACGAGTGGCTGTGTGTAACAGTGTGGAGGCTTGTGTGTGTCTGTAGTGTATACTGCTGGAGGAAACCTGCCTTCATCATCAGAAATATCAAAACTGCATTCAGAATTTCTCACACCACTTAGGGGCAGCGTTGTCCCAGGAATGGAGAATGAAAATGAAAATGACATTAATCACTATTTAAAATGTCATTATCAAGGTATGTTATTAGTATGCTCTATATATTACATGTTTTCCAGGTTATTATATCGAAGCAACAGACAAACTTTACAGTGCGGAATGAGGAGGTGGTGACAGAGCTCAGAGAGAGAGAGAGAGAGAGAGAGAGAGAGGAGCACTGATGTGGAAATTTTCCCTAAGAGACGACTCAGAGTCCTAATCAGTGTGTGGACGTCCTCTCTCACTCCGGATGCACCTGCTGGCCCCCGATCTGTAATTTCAGCTCCATGTAAATGATGTGGTGTCTCTCTTTCACTTCTCTCTGAGTGGAAGAACTCTGTATGTTGATGCATTAAGAAATGTCCATCTAAATGAATAAATAATTCTAATGGAAATCCATTTAAATCAAACTAAACTTTCTAGTAATGTTATTTTGTGTATTCTGATTCATGTTGTGGCTTCAGGGTGTATTTACAGACTGATATATGAAAGTGCACCTCATTAATAAAAAGCATCAGCATCAACATGGGACTGACATAAAAGTTCAGTTGGACTTTCCACTCGTCTGATTGGCTGATAGCAGATCCAGATCCCGCCTCTGACGCTTTATGAAAGCTGGCTCCACTCTGTTCATCACTCTGCTGATCACACAGACATCATGCTGCTCACCGTCTGCGCTCTGCTCCCTGCTCTGGCATGTAAGATTCCTGCTGCTGCTTTCCTCTTCACACTGTTGCCTTTTCATTCATTATAATTCTCTTTTAAATGATAATGACACTCAGTGTTGCTTTATGTTGCAGTGGTCAGCTCACAGAAAGTAGTGACACAAAGGCCTTCGGTTATAACAGAAGATAAGGGAAAAACTGTCACTATGGACTGTAACATCGCAAAGGAAGAAAGTAACTATGTCTTCTGGTATAAACAGATTCCACAAGAAGCTCCACAGTTTGTGTTGAGATTTCATCATCCTCACGACTCCCCTGTATATGGAGACAACTTTTCATCCGCACGCTTCACATCTAAAGCCTCTTCAAAAAGCGACTATCAGTTAATAATCAGTAATGTAGAGGTGGGAGACTCAGCAGTGTATTACTGTGAGACATGGGATGACTCTGCTAAAGAGCACGTATCACAGTGATGTACACCATGACAAAAACCTCCTCACTGCTCACACTCACTTCTGCTTTCGCACAACATGAGAAACAACAAAAACCTGAACTTCAAATCATTGGAACTGAAGTGGAAACTCACCTGATGTTCACTGAAGACACGTTGAATTCTTCACAGCGGTTCTTAGCACTGAAAAGCCTTGTTGATGAGAGAGGTCAGAGGAGAATGGCCAGAATGGTGTGAGCTGACAGGAAGACCACGGTAACTCAAATAACCACTCTTTACAACCGTGGTGAGCAGAAAAGCATCTCAGAATGCACAACATGTCAAATCTTGAGGTGGATGAACTACAGCAGCGACAGTGGGTACAGACTCACCGAAACTGGACAGTTGAAGAAATGGAAAGAAAGTGAAAATGACAAATTCAGGATTGCAATACAATTGACAACATATAAGTACACAGTTAACAGCCCACCAGGCCCTTGCCCACCCACAACACGCACACTGAGCCCACCCATGACTACCTAAATGTATTAGGAGGAGGGAGAAAAAGAAAATATGCGTAGAAACAAGGTCAAATTAAATAGGTTGCAGGGGGAAATGTAAAGGTAAATTAGAATATCGAGGGCAGTGATTTTAGAAATAAAGGTGAGGAAATGTTCCCAAGTCTGAAAAAAGTCATGTATGTCAGCGCTCAGACCTGAGTGAGTACCTGATTCTCCCTAAAGTGGGAAAATGGGCCACATCATATATTACAAAATGGAGGAGTAGCATGTTTCAACTTGAATAAAATAAGAGTTTGTTTAAAAACTCCTAAAGAAACACTCAAATATTGGTTGTCTGAAAACTACGATGGCAGGGCAGTCCCAAAACATGACACGGTTTAGCAGGAGCTTAGTGACATCTGGCACACAAAGGGTCCAACAATGAATGAATTGTGATCTTAGTCCAGTATATTGGGGACACTAGTGTCTGTGGAATTAAACTGAGTAAAGCAGAGATTTAAAATTTCACTTCTTTAAAAAGCTGAAAAAACTTCCTTAAAAAGTACACTTAGAAATAATTGTGTGTTATATGTAACATATTAGCTTGTGTATTATCCCAGCTGGAGATTTTCCCCAAGAGACGACTCAGAGTCCTAATCAGTGTGTGGACGTCCTCTCTCACTCAGGATGCACCTGCTGGCCCCTGATCTGTAATTTTAGCTCCATGTAAATGATGTGGAGTCTCTCTTTCACTTCTCTCTGAGTGGAAGAACGACAAACTCTGTGTATTGATGCATTAAAAATTCCATCTAGAATGTATTTGAGTTAAACTCAGTAAAGCAGTAGGATTCCACAGATGATATAAATACTGAAATAGATACAACATGATAACTTTGACTCTAAACAACTCAGTGTAAAGATGTACAGATGTAAAGATGTGTACTCTAAAGCACATGACGGTAATGTAGTGGCTCAGCTGTGGTGTGTGTTGTTGAGCGTCTCCTCCCTCTGCCCCTCCTCCTGTCTCTCTTATAGCACATCCCTGCAGTCTCTCCTTTATCTGCTCCTCACGCTGCTCATCTCTTCACTCAGCACGAGAGTCTCCTCACACACGGACACGATGCTGCCAGCGCTCTGCTCTCTCTTCACTGCTCTCTCATGTAAGATTTCACAACTCTGGAGCTCATCAGCATTTGGACTCCATCTAATGTGAGCATGAAGTGATGTAACACGTGTGCTGTTTTTATTCCAGGTGTCAGTAGTGTGATTGCAGTGACGCAGAAGCCTCCTGTTCTCACACTGACTCAAGGACAGACGGCCACCATGGACTGTAATCTGAGGACTGTTGTTAACGCTGCACGCTGGTACAAACAGGTTCCAGGAGGAGTTCCTCAGTATATGTTAAGTAATTTTCATGAGTGGGACGCTCCTAAATATGGATCTGGTTTCTCGTCTCCTAAATTCACATCAACACACTCCTCTAAATCAGATTACAAACTGATTATCAGTAATGTAGAGGTGGGAGACTCAGCAGTGTATTACTGTCACAGATGGGACAACCCTGCTAAAGAGCACGTATCACAGTGATGTACACCATGACAAAAACCTCCTCACTGCTCACACTCACTTCTGCTGTCACACAACACGAGAAACAACAAAAACCTGAACTTCAAATCATTGGAACTGAAGTGGAAACTCACTTGATGTGCTCTCCACTGAAGAAGTTTCAGCACTGAATCAGAAGGCTTTTTCCACACTATTTGGACAAACGGATGTAGTGGATTTATAAGATGTAGCAGTAAGATTTGGAACTGGACTCGTCAGAACGATTCGATCATGAAAGTGGATCAGAGAGACCATGTACATTATATTTGGTCATTTTATTTAAAAAGAAATGTATATTCCTTACCAGAGCATATCTGGTATCATTTTATTCCTTATTTCATGGTGAAAAATACACACACATATGTGCAGATCAGAGCCATCTGGTCTGTTCAATTCTGAGCTTCTTGATCATCCTTATCACACCTTCTTGACCTCCTCTCCCAGACAGAGGGTCTTGTGTTTACAGCCCAATTAGGACCCTGGGATGACTTGTCCAGGTTGTGGCCTCATTCTACCATAAAAGGACATTAAAAGAAAGAAACAAAATAAATCAACAGCTCATTTAAATCTACCATTGATTAAGGGTTAATGGAAAAGAGGTGTAAAGTGTTTTTCCCTCCTGTTATCGTTATAAAGCTATACTTTAATTTTACTTGGCCACATTAATGGATATGTTCAGCAGACAGTCCTGCATGCTGTTCACTGCTCAGTGGACTGATGAAGAGGTGTGATGTGACAGCACATGGTGAAATTAATGTGCATGTCAGCAGTAAATGATTTGATATTTCTCTGATAGACAAGCAATGTAGCATCATTATCATACTTCATTACTCCACTGCAACCTAAATCACTAAACATCTTCGTCTAAACACTATGCAGTACATCATCAGTGAAACTCTACTCAGATGATGAGGATTGTGTCATGATATGTGTCAGGTTCTGGCCAGATTTGGGAATTTTATTTTATATCAATTTCCTGATTTCATATTAAACCCTTGAGCGTATCTGGTGAGACATTTCTGTAACGAGCGCAGCACATGGGAAAGTGTGTAACAGTGCGTTTATCAGAACATGACCCAGAGTCAGAGACACTGAAGTGGACATCCAGAACAACATCCATCCATCTCCCAGTCCAGATAATACACAGAACTGTATGGTCCTGTCAGTGTCTATAGTTTAACTCACACTGACTCATCGTACATCACGGATGGAGAAACACACTCAGGATACACCTGCTGGTCCTCACACTGACATTTTAGCTCTATGTAAATGATGAGCTTCTTCTCTGAAATGTAGAGGGACACGTTCTACATGTAACTGATTTATTTCATCTACAGAAATTGTGTCATTGTAACAATTACTTCTAGATCAGCTCATTAAAAAAGAGTCTTTTTAAGAAGAGAGTGTGTATCAGAGTGTTGATGGTGTGTTAATAATGACAGTAAGGTGAGTGTTCAGTATGTAGTACACCACTGTGGAGATCGTCAGCTGTGGTGTGTGTTGTTGAGCGTCTCCTCCCTCTGCCCCTCCTCCTGTCTCTCTTATAGCACGTCCCTGCAGTCTCTCCTTTATCTGCTCCTCACGCTGCTCATCTCTTCACTCAGCACGAGAGTCTCCTCACACACGGACACGATGCTGCCAGCGCTCTGCTCTCTCTTCACTGCTCTCTCATGTAAGATTTCACAACTCTGGACTTCATCAGCATTTGGACTCCATCTACTGTGAGCATGAAGTGATGTAACGTGTGCTGTTTTTATTCCAGGTGTCAGTGGTGTGACTGTGGTGACGCAGAAGCCTCCTGTTCTCACACTGACTCAAGGACAGACGGCCACCATGGACTGTAATCTGGGGACTGTTGTTAAC
Source organism: Pangasianodon hypophthalmus (assembly GCF_027358585.1). Classification (NCBI taxonomy): domain Eukaryota; kingdom Metazoa; phylum Chordata; class Actinopteri; order Siluriformes; family Pangasiidae; genus Pangasianodon; species Pangasianodon hypophthalmus. Next base: position 17,362,822 of record NC_069736.1, on the reverse strand, counting down.
TCTGCACGCTGGTACAAACAGGTTCCAGGAGGAGTTCCTCAGCATGTGTTAAGAAATTATCATGAGTGGGATGCTCCGAAATATGGATCTGGTTTCTCCTCTCCTAAATTCACATCAACACACTCCTCTAAATCAGATTACAAACTGATTATCAGTAATGTAGAGGTGGGAGACTCAGCAGTGTATTACTGTCACACGTGGGATGACTCTGCTAAAGAGCACGTATCACAGTGATGTACACCATGACAAAAACCTCCTCACTGCTCACGCTCACTTCTGCTGTCACACAACACGAGAAACAACAAAAACCTGAACTTCAAATCATTGGAACTGAAGTGGAAACTCACTTGATGTTCACTGAACACACTTTGAATTCTTCACTTTTAAAGATCACATATACAGTATGACCTTTTATTCCACAATTATGAAAATAAACACAGATGGTTCACTCAGTATGATCAGGTGATCTACAAAGTAGAGCTTTACCCAAGATTTCCTGTGATTTTTGTGATTAGTGACACTTCTAGTGACAGTGTGATAGTGTACGATACTAACTGGTACACACCAGATCCACGAGGAGCTCCTCACTGTGTGTTAGGGAATGATGAGAGCTGAAGATTTCCTGCATGTGGTTCTTTCTTTTTAACTCTTGTTCATGTTTCTTGATAAATATAGATTTGATGGTGAGCGCTAATTCTCCTAACAGGACGTGTGAACAGAACAGTGTATAACAGAGACGTGTGATTCACTGACACTGGAACGGGATGTTAAGGGAGTGTGTGCTGATCGTAGACAGTAGAAGAGAGAGCTGGAGTCTGGAGGACGTTTCAGTTCTTCTGCTTTCACTTCTGTATCTGAGGAGGTTTTTGTACGGGTGAGGACACTGAATGAATCACTGTGGTATTCGGCCAAGGAACAAAGCTGATCGTCAGCGGTAAGTAAAACTTCTCACCTCTTTGTACATACACTAGTCTTCTACGCTGCTTCAGATTCACACTGCATGTTCTAACATCAACTTTCATTTCTTTTTCCAGTTTCACCAGTTTATTTTGACATGTTTCATGTGTGTCTTTTTGTTTGTGTCTCATTCAGTTTTTAATTTTTTGTACATTGAACATAAGGGACAGAGAATAGTTTAGTTATTTTCTTGATTTGTAATTTGCTTGAAATTTATCTAAATTTATCTAAATTATTAAATGTTAATTCAGAGCTTTTATACAGAATCTCTCTAAACACAAAGTATAAATCCATTGTAATGATAATTTTTTTTGTTTTCTGATATTCTGCCATACAGACAGATTTATTGCTTCATTCTCAATGGAAACATTCCAACATTTATTTCAAAATGTAATACATTTCTATCTGCACATTAGATTTGTGTTATTTTGTTTAATGAATATCTCCCGCTGTGTGTGGAATCAGACGCTGCTCTCCCGGCTCCTGTTCTGACCGTTCTCCCTCCATCCAGTGAAGAGCTGAAGTCTAAAAAAGGAACTCTAGTGTGTTTGGCCAGCGACGTGGCCGGGGGTTTTGCTGATGTGCGTTGGCTCGTCAGCGGGAACTCGGTCACCAGTGGAGTCATCACCGGCTCTGCACAGCAGCAAGCCAATAAGAAATTCACACTGACCAGCTATTTGACCATCGACAGCTCCGAGTGGGAAAACGACAAAGTCATAACATGTGAAGTGTCTGCTGCAGGAAAAACCGCATCGGTGAAGATTAACAAGTCTGAATGCAGTGAATGAACCTGATTACAGCTTTTACCTGTTTATTGTTTAGCTGCAGAAATGAATAAAAACTGTAGTTTTAGCTGTAGAAAACAAGAACTGTTTTCATTATTAGAAATTGTAATGTCCTGATGATGCAATCATTCTGCTTTTGTGTTTTAGAAATAAGTTGAAGTCTAATAAAGTGCATAACAGCAAAAAGTTTAATTTGGACTTGATTATAATTTTACAGACATCAAATAAAAAATTGGAATGGATGAGTGAAAACTTCAGATCACACAAATGTTAAAACTGCTGAACTTTTAGTGACTCTGATGCCACAGACGATTCAACTAAAACTTGACCTGTACACATGTCGAGATTTTTAGGCATTTATTTAAATCTAAATCTCCACACTGCAGGAATAAAGAAGTACAAAAGATTATGAGGAATATTAACCCAAATTCTAATCAAATATTTGTATCAAAGGTACACGAATAATGTGAAAAAAATCACTCAGTTACTGATCAACGTCCTTTCAGTTTTATCAAAGCGAGTTCATTCATGTGAAAGTGTCCGACACGCTTAAATATAAACTGAACAATAAATATGGAATAACATTTTAAACACACAAATGTGTAATTTGTTCTGCTCATGTTTTAACGAGGAGCACTGATGTCGATATTTTCCCCAAGAGATGACTCAGAGTCCTAATCAGTGTGTGGACGTCTTCTCTCACTCAGGATGCACCTGCTGGACCTTGATCTGTAAATTCAGCTTCATGTAAATCATGCGGTTTCTCTCTTTCACTTCTCTCTGAGTGGAAGAATGCATCAATGCATTAAATGCATTAAAAAATTTCTGTCTAAGACTAAGTCAAACTCATTTTAGGTAATTAGCCACATTACATTTAATCCAATGTCAAGTTGGCCAGACCAGTTTATTAGACCAACAAAACATCAACAACTCCTCTGAAATCTGATCTTGTCACGAACTGGAGTAAGTAAAATACTTTTAATGACAAATTCAAATCAACAGAAAGTCATAGCCAAATGCAGGCTTAGGGCCATAACAAAGGGGCAATAATAAAAAGAGGCAAAACTGGATTAGAAAGTGAAGAAGGAAGAAAGGTCCAAACCAGGAAAAACCTAGAAACAAACACTTGGATTTGCAACCTAAAAGACACAAAACCTTGCAACACATAATGGGGAATTCACTGTTATATGTATATACACAAAGGAAATGATCAGAAAATAAGAGAAAGGTGAGATCAGTATGCAGGTGAATGGGAATGGAGTAATGTCTGGACTGGGCTAGGCAGTGAGGAGCATTGGAGAGAGGTGGCTCCTAGAGAGGCCATAGTAAAACTGGATGTGACAGTATCCCCCTTCGTCCCTGGGGGCATCGGACCTTCATTTAGATGAGGACAAAAAGCAGGATTACCTGGATGGAGGTGGTGGAGCCTTGTAACTAGGTTGGGATCTATCACTGGATCCCAGCTTCTTCCTTCTGACCTGTGAACCTCCCAGTCCAACTGATCATCCAGATGGAATCTTTCTGGGTTTAGAAGAGTTTGTACCATGTAGGCAGGGGTGTCCTCCATGTCGATGAGATATTTACTGGGTAACTGTAAACAATATGTTACAGGGTTAATACTGCTATCACCAGGTTGAAACCTTAGCATTTTGCCTGGTGTCTTGAAGCTTACCATCTCTCATACTTGTTCTGCTTTGCTTCCTTAGTCTTCACTTGTCAACTGCATGAGCCTGTGTCTATGTGCAGTTCCACAGCAGCAGTGGTCCTTGATTGCTCAGGATGCACTGGGAAGGGGTTAGACTAGTAAAACAATGCCTCTTCACCTGTCCACTGGCTTAAGGATGGCATCTAGAGATAACGCTGACTGTCACACCCAGCTTCTCCATAAATGCCTTCCATATTCTAAATGTGAATTGTGGACCCTGGTCAGAGATGTCCTGCGGGATACCATGATGATTCTAGCAGATTGTCAGTCACCTGAAAAATCATGAGGAGATATTTGAGAAGGATTCATTTGGATGCTTTAGAAAATCTGTCAACAGTTACCAGAATGGTTGTGAAATTGTTTGAGGGTGGTAGATGTAGTGAAGTGAAGTGTATCCAAGTATAGTGACCCATATTCAGAATTTGTGCTCTGCATTTAACACACACACACGCACACACACACACACCCAGAGCAGTGGGCAGCCTTTTTTTTTTTTTCTGCGGCGCCCGGGGAGTAGTTGGGGGTTCGGTGCCTTGCTCAAGGGTCTCACCTCAGTCGTGGTATTGAGGGTGGGAGAGAGCTCCCCCCACCTACAATCCCTGCCAGACCTGAGACTCAAACCCACAACCTTCAGGTTCACCTTCGGGTTACAAGTCCGAGACTCTAACCATTAGACCACGACTGCCCCTGATCCATGACAAAGTACACTGCTATGTGTGAAAAATGCCTTTGTGGCATGGGTAATGGCATGTACCTTCCTGCTTGAAAAGATTTAGTAGTAGTGCATGTACTGCAGGAATTCACATAGTGTGTAATGTCTTGAGTCAGCTTTTGATGGTGCAGGCTATGCCCAGGTGTCTGCTGCTGTGTGACCCCATACTAGTCTATCCCGCATTTGTTATGCAATACACTTTAACTTCTGGACAGTTGTTGGGTGAAGGCGCTGTCTCCTGGGCTTGCTGAATCATTGAGATCCCAGATGATAGGGTCTAGGATGGGTGAGTCTGGTACGATGGAGCCTCAAACCTGGCAGGTTCCTTATAATAAGTTCTTGAAAGGGCATCTGCCTTTCCATTCTTGGCGGCTGGTTGAAAAAGTAAAATTAAAGTGGGAAAAGGACACAGTCCATCTGCCCTGCCAAGGAATCAATCTCTTGTCTGCTTGAGTGCACTCAGGGTTGTGATGATCCATCCGCACTAGAATCCCTCCAACTCTCCCTCTCAACTGTCTCCACTCTTCCAATGCTAACTTGATGGCCAGAATTTTCCGATTATCACATTTCCGCAAAAGATAACTTGTTTGAATAGAAGGGATCTGGATAGAGAAGCATTAATTTGAAATGGCTCTTAGTCCCATGTCTGAGACATGTCTGAGTTTGTGGCCTGATTATTCCCCTTATTTTAAGCTTGCCTCCTTTGAGGAGAGATGTGAGAGGACCCAAAATGGATCTGAAGTTCAGCGATTGAAGTGTATAAATGAATGAATGAATGTCTTGAATCCTAGAAAATGTTGACGTATTTGGTTGTTTGTGGTTCTGGCCAGTCAGCCACTGCTGCCATCTTGTGGCTATTCATCTTGACACTTGATGATGTAGCCTGTGAAGCGATCAGTGTTTGATGAATGAGACATTTTTCTGCCTGTATGTACAGGTGATCATTAACCAAATGTGTCAGAACATTGTGAACATGTTAGATGTGTACAGGCAGGGTGGCTGAGCATATCAAGATGTCATCAATGAACCTGCTTATTTATCCTGTAATGCAACACATCATTGACAAATACCTAAACTACAGAAGATGCATCATCCAGTCTGTACAGCATTAATAGATATTCACTGTGCTTGCTAGCTGTATGTGGGCAAGGTTGTATGCACCATGCAAGTCGAGTTTGGTGAAGAAATAGGAGTTGCCTAACTGTTTTATGGCTTAAGGCAATAAAGGCAGCATTATACCAATTTTACTGTAATCTTCTTAAGACCCCAGTAATTATTGAATGAATGTAAAAGAACCCAGCTAACATGGGTGAAGTGGAACGGCAGATAAAGACTCCTCAATGTAATCCTCCATGGCCTGATTTTACTCTTGTGATAAAGAAAAAATGCAATGCACTTGTGATTTTTCACATGATTCTTTTATTTTGTTTTACACGATTTATCTTCACATCTGACTGTATCATTTATTTTCACTTTTTTTGAAATTGATTTATTTTCACATGTAATTCTTTTTTTACACATGATGCATGATTTTCCCATGTACATTTTTCACATGTAGGGTACTGTGCTTTTATTTATCACGTCTTATTCACAACTAATTCCCAAATCCACATCATTCACTTCTGTCCTGCTTCCATTCATTCGCATTTAAAGCAGTATTTGAAGTAGATTACTCTGTATGTCTCTCGTTGTTTTGTTAAGCACAGTAGTGCTTGTGTAGTCAACTTTAGTATACTGACAGAGCAGTTTGCAGTGTGTAAGGGTTTATGGGTGTGTTTCATTAGTTACCTGGTTGTGTTGCTATGACAAATTGTCATACAAATATAAAATACCACACACAGCATAGCCTATTTACACAGACTTGTAGATAGTACAGATTTCAGACCCTCCCCACCTAAACAGTAATAAAAATAACTTATGGTTATCTTATGTTCAGTCACACTGCGTCTCTACACATGGCATCTGTGGGAGACCTGGATTTGTTTAAACATTTTTGTTAAAACATTTCCTATTCACTACAGGGATACCCGTAAATAATTAGGGAGTCACAGTGTTAAATTAATTTAACTTCAGTTTATTTGCATGACAAAAATAAATCATATTGTTAAAGCATAAACAATTTCTTACTCACAACAATTCCACCTCCAAGATGTGTAGGAAGTTTTTGTTATGTTTTTTCTTCTTAGTTTTTTTCTTCTTTTTTTTAAGTGCCTTTCAAAAATTAGGTCGTAATAGGATATGCCACTTGAAACACAGCTATAATGTAAGCCCTAAGAAATGGCTGAACTTTAAACCCCATTTATCTCTAAGGCTTTTAAGTGGGGAGGGTCCAAATTCTAGACTGACAGCAAGTCTATTTACAAATGCCACACCCATCCTCTTATCTAAACAAAAGGCATGGTTTTGGAGAAGAGAGGCTGAGAAAATAATCCATCCTGGCTACTAGCATTAAAGTATCCTACTGCACGTTTACGTTAGGCTTCATTTAGAAAAGTTCAGCTATGTAGCTAGTCGAGTTTAGAGAAAGACCGGATTGTTTACCTGTGGCTGAAGTGACAGCCACACAAAACCAAGTTAGAAAAGGAACACAGCAGAATAATCCGTAATGTATTCAACAGGGTCTGTAAAGGTTAGACAGTCATGTTACAAAAACAGTCTTCCTGCGATGTTCTAACAACATGATATTGCTCTCACATTCCTGCATATTACACCCCATTTGGACAAAAAGTTGGAAATTCTTTACAACTGCTATTTGACGATTTATCTAGAATAATTGAAAAACATAAATCAAAGTCAACAGAAGATATTTTGCTTCTAGTCTGATTTTAAGAAGACAGTGTATGACATCTAGCTGAGTTATAACAGAGATGTCAGGATGAGTGTATGGCGTTGAAGGCCATGTGAAGACGTTCATGAAGTCTAGACTCTAATTGGTCAGAAGGTATTGATTCAGTTTTTTTATTGTTATTGTTTCTATAGTAACAGCTCATTTACAGGGACTTGTATGGTGGATGCTTCATGTACTAAAAGGTTAATAACAAACAGATAACAAAAAAACAAAGAACAACATGTAATCAGTATGGTGAGGTTTTCTGTAAGGAGATGTTTATTGAACATTTATGGAAGGAGTCTCCAGTGTCAGTGCTTTGTAATAGCCAGAGATAAAGCTGTAAATTTAGGTTTTACGATATCTTCAGGACTGAGGAGTTTACGTGTTCTTAGTAGCAAGGAGAGCTGCATTTTTTTTTTACTTATTAACTCCAGAGGAAAAAGAGAGGCTGGTATAATATATATATATATATATATATATATATATATATATATATATATATATATGCCTATAACGTAAGTGAGAACAGGAACGAATTTGTTTCTTGGATGTTAAAAAATGGAATTGTTACCAAATTGCTGTGGTATAAGAGGAATAAAACACTTTGTCCTGTAATGAAAAAAATAATCGGAAAATAATCCGCCAGCCTTGTGTGTATAACATCCTTTAATATAAAACATATCAGGACGTCCTGTTGTGTTTTATTTTTTTATTCCACTCTTTGAACATTTTGTTCCTGAACAATAAAGAAATATCAGTGAAACCTGGCTCACTAAATGCCTTGTTGCTATAAATTAAATAATAAATTAATTTCTTTATCTTCTTTAGTTTTTTGAGTATGTAAACATTTGTACTCCAACTGTAACTTTGTGTTAATGTTCTTAAGAGTGTTGCAACATCATAGTTGAAAATGCTGATAAACACCTGGAAACTAGGTCGGATCGAGAGTTCTAGGAAGCGGGAGTGGCACCAAGCTTTTTTAAACAAGTTGTGGCAAATACTGCATCGATGATTTAAATTCACAGGAAATAGGTTTCAGGAATAATAGACCTCTTAAATGTGATGTAGTGCCAGATTTGGTGGTGAAGCTGGAGTGGATTCAGATATATTGGGTTTTTGAATTTACACCAGGTATAAGCTTTCTTGCCATTAATAAAAAAAAAAAAAAGAATAGAAAAATTACTGACACATGATAAATATTTGAAATCTTCGAATATCAACATGTGAAGGAAATATGTTTATATCATATTCTGAAGAAGGATGGCTTCAACTTTTTGTGTGAAGTCTGACAGAAAACCATTTTAGTGACATGTCTGGTCATTTGGAACGGCATGTTTGATCATTTGGGCCACATGCCTTCACTGGTTGGAGGCTTTTAAATCATGATTTATTTATTACATATATTTTTAAAATTCATTATTATATTTTAAGATTGTCCCAATCACATGGATTACACTGCTGGCCACACCCCGTTATATGATCTTATCAGAGCTGAAGACACAAGCTGCTAAATTAAACTGTCCCAATTTACCTGATACACCATGTGAGTATTGTGTTTGCTGTGAGAATGAAGGTAAATTGGTGAAACCTGACACACTGAATGTCTCATTGCTAGAAATGAAATTGATTTTATTCTTTGGGAATGTGAACCTTTGTGCTGGATTGTAATTGTGTTAACATGATTGTAAACATTAGGGGTGTGTTGCATTCATGATTGAAAAGGAACATAAAATATGATTAGAGTGATAGACCTCCTGGATGTGTGATTTAATGTGTGGGGTGCCAACTGGGGTGGCAAAGTTATCTCAAAGGTGGCAGCTACCTTATATAGAGCTAGGAAGTTAAACTTGCCAGCTAGGAAATGGAAATATTAAAAAGATAATATTAAATTTACAGCTAGAAATCTTAGATAACTTTTAGGTAAAGTTTTAAGCTGACTACATAAATCTCATATAGTCCATGGCTGCGTCCTGAACAGCCTGCTATGGGCTTTATGCGGATTGGGACACGGCCCCAAGGCTGGTGGGCGTGGCAGCGCCTGATAAATGGACTCGGCTTCTTCCTGCTTTGGAGAAACGAGAAGCTTCTGGAGGAAAGAAAACGTCTCCAATGGCGGACTGGAAGCAGAAATGCGATTCAGAGTGGCAGCTGGATGCTAACGGAGTTCCTTTACCGGACAACGTGGACTGGAAAAGCGTGTACGAGAAGAAACCGCTGGAACGGAATTTACTGAAGAACCCGTCGCCTCACGGTATGCTGGTGACGTCACCAAATAACAGCCTTGCTGTGTTTACACTTTCATTAATTCGATTGCATCTGAGGTATTGAATTATTCGCAATGTAAACAACACTAGCTGTAGGTAATGACTGCAAAATGTAGTCTTTCATGTTGTCATTGCTATCCTGTTTGTTTGCTAAAAGTGCTGATTAGTTTAGATTAGTCTTTAAATCAGTTTTTAAATATTTTTTTTTTTAAATCAGTCCAGATTTCACAGTTTGTTTGTGTTACACATTTGGTCTCCTAACTTTGGATAGTATTTGGATTATGATCCATGTCTGAGTTTATGATTTAGAAAATCTCAGTCAACTACTACGTTGTACAAAATACATAGTTATAAACCTACTAAGCTATAAACTTTAGTTTAGTGTTTATACTTTGGACTTTGGAGATCGGATTTTAGCGAGTCAGCTTAATCTTCACAGTGACTGAAGGAGCTCACGCTGCTTTGGGTGTTTCTGTGTGATTGTGCAATGGGGGCTTCAGGGATGGGCTGGTTTACATGAAGAAACAAGTGTTCACTTTCCCACAATCCTCTCCTGTTTTGGTTGACAGGTTTGACTCATGACAAGCCGCCGCCCGAACGTGAGGTCACAGGAGAACGTCCGGACCCTGACCAGCTACCGCAGTTCGGACCAACTGGTAAAACTGTTTGTTTTACGACACGAACTACATGTAAAAGATTTTTAAAAAATCTTCCATATAATTGCTTGGATGTAACACTGTATAGAAATATTACCTGTGTTCTTCTCATTCTTCTTCTATCTTCACTGTGTCCATGAATTATTTCACACTACTCAGAATTTCTTTACAGTTGTCCAGATCTTGTTGTACTATCTTTGAAATTTGCTAAAATAGACACAGTTGTTCTCAAAATTAACAAATGTCTATGGTGCGTAGTAGGTCTAGCCCACCATAATCATAAGCAGAGAGGTAAAAAAAAATTTCAAAGCAAGCTGTGATTGGCCAGACAGTTAAAAACATAAATGGGGAGCTTGTGATTTTATGCACAAGTCAATAAACACCAATATCTATCATTAACATGCTAAGTATATTTAACAGAATTCACTAATACCACAGTCAGTTGTGTTTAATTTTACTCTTTTAAGGCCGTATTCAAAGGTTAGGTCAATATTTACACAGGGAAAGTTACACATATTCAGAGACGGGTTACACAGATGGTTAAGTAGTTCTTTCCAGGCTCCACATTTGGATTATTAAAATGATCTGTGTGAAGTTCATGCATCTGAGGTGGCCAGATTTTCCCTAGAGATTAATTATTTAATAAACTATTATGCCAGTGTTGTTATTTCAGGAGCTCTCCTATAAAGGATTGTGCCCACAGTTTGAATGATAAGCTGACTGAGCACTCATCTGCTACGCATACAGCTCAAGTTAATTTAATTCATGATTTTATCATTATACAATTTGTTTATCATATTTATGTATTTAATATCGGCCTCATATGGCATTTCCTAGGTTTTTTTTAGGACATATTCGCTTATGTTCATGGTCAGAATTGTGTGTGCGTAACACAATCCAGCCCTTAGACATGCAAAAATTGATCACCAATGAATTGATATTAATTGTGCGATTAATCTTGTATCTTGTCTGTCTGTTTCAGGTGATTTCTCAGGTTGGAGCACCAGTACAGAGAGGTTGCCGGTGGACACCAGCGGTATTCCTCCGGGTGTCGTGGTCTGCTATATGCCAGACTTCAGGTGGGTGCAGTTCTCTGATCAGGAGGCAGTAACAGAACATAAAAGCCTTTATTGCAGTCATGGACATCACATGTGCATTAAACAGTAGGTCCTAACAGATTAGAGATTCACGAGTTTATTGTCATTGTGCCACTTTAACACATTGAACACAAAAATACAAAAAGCACACAATGATAAATATGCATTTATGATTTAGAAAATTCAGTGAACAATTCACATACATTCTTACTCACAGAGCTCACATAGTGGGAAGTCACAGTATTGCACAAACTGCTATTGCACACATCGCGCTGGAGTCTGTTCCACTTCACAGCAGTAAAAATGGTTTGAGGTTTGGGAAAGACTAAACTGTCTCCTCCTACTCACTCTAGTTTACTGAGTTCATTTGTTCTCAAGATTATTAATCACTTATTTATAAACCACACATTTAAAGATTTATATCGCTATAAAGTGGTCCTGCAGTCAGTGTGTAATTTGTTATACCTTAGAAAAGTTGTGATTTGTAATATTTCCATACAATTGATCTGGCTAGATTCTTTTTGTTTTGTTTATAGATTCTTTTTATTTTAAGAAATTAGCTCAACCCCCAGCCTAGTAACCAATCTGCCTGTTTTTCCTAAAAAGTAAATAACAAGACTCTGTATAATTTAGTCTGTTTAATATAATTTGAGCAGAGGACGAGGGGTGGGTTTGGGGTAGCAGAAAGACTTTGCAATGTGCAGCCAGAAGGGGTTTCTAAAAGTTACAAACTCCTTTAAAAAAAAAAAAAACAACGAATGTTGATCAGTGTAGTGAGGTCTATATTACCAAGAATAAAATGAAATAAATACATCAAAAGTGCAATAAACAACAATAAATGGGGCATTATTGCAGTACTCATTACACTGTCTGTCTGATTTTGGATGATCTCCTGCCTGTATTGTTTGTTTATTTTGATGTGACTTTGGCATTTCCTCTCAGCTGGTTCTCCTTGGAGCAGCAAGTCGATCTGAAGGCTGAAGGACTGTGGGATGAACTACTTGACAAATTCCAGCCGGACATAGCCATCGAGGACTGGTACGTTATAAACACTTATTACAGCCGTAGGTAGAAGAGCTGGTGAAGGATAAACACTTATTACAGGCACATTAAGGTGTTATTATCATACAGATGAAATCATGAGTACTGAGTGAATTGTGGTGTGTGTGTGTGTGTGTGTGTGTGTGTGTGTGTGTGTAGGTATGAGGAGAGTCAACTCCATGCCTCTATCTATGAGCTTCATGTGAAACTCCTAGCTGCTGATGGACAGACAGTGATTAAGGAACACACATGCAGTCCCACAGAGGACCTGGAGATCTACTCTCACAACTGGAAACAGGTCTCACACACACACACACACAGCACGCACAGCACACACACAGCACACACACACACAGCACGCACACATACTGCATGTCTGCAGAACTCACAGAACTCTGTTCTAGAAACATTTACTTAAATTCACAGTATAATGGTTACTGGAGGTGTGTATCCAGACTGGGATTTTTAAAATGGAGAACGAGGAGTTTCTCCATTTTTTTCCAACCAGAATAGAATTATATTATCACAATTCCACTTCTTTTCTTATTCACTGATTCATTTTCTGTTCAGAGATTATAGAATAATTTGCATTATATATAATACTTTTTACCTGACATTTGTCCATTGTGTGTGTGTGTGTGTGCGCGTGTCTCTGTGTGTGTATGTGTGTGTGTGTGTGTGCACGTGTGTGTGCGCACAGGTGTCCCACGTGTTCTCGGGCTACGGGCCTGGCGTGAGATACGTTCACTTCCGGCACAAAGTGAAAACCAAGTTCATGGTGGAATTCTTCGGCACCATGGTCACCGGTAGCTCCGTTGTCGTCAAGGCAACCAAATCCAGCCCATAATACTATACAGCAGCTGGAGGTCTACTGTATGCTTTTGTCTGTAGGAAAGTGATGATGCAGCAGTGAGAAATGGCGCGAATGCAACAGACCTGCCTCTTCTGTAACACTGAGGTTCAGCTCATCTTTTAAAAATGGATTGCACACTTCAATAAACCAAAGCGTTTCTCAACACCAAAGATTAGCATTGTTGTTAGTTGTTTTTTTTAATGTCCATTTCTACTCAGCAAAGCACATTTTCTTTCCTGTGGTGGGTGTTATATCTCGGTTCAGCCAGCAGGGGGAAGCAAATACAACAAAATAAGCACAGGAGCAGACTCGAGCCCTTTTTTTCTCCAAGAGTTGAAAAACATGTATAAGCATTGATAGAGTGAGATGTTTAATATGTCTATTTATTTGGGGATTTTCAAATGTTGGGTGCTTCGGTTTTGTTTAAGGAGTTTATGCGACATGACTAGCTGCGTTTTTTTTTTTTTTTTATTATTATTAACTTCACGACAGAAAATAAAGACAGGCTGGTGAGGGAATGTTGTTATAACGTAAGTGATAACAGGAACTAACTTGTCTCAAATGTAACTATAAACAGCTGTGTTGGTCATAAATAAATTAAAAATGGTAATCATTGTAGATAGCTGAGGTACAAGAGCAATAAACCACTTCAGCACGTGCAGTTACGGGAAAATAATCAACTTTGGGGTGGCAATGAGTGACTCTACTTCATCACCCCACCCTGTTGTTGATTATTTTCCTATAACAGTAAGACATAGAGTGTTTGATTCCTTATGTGCATGCTCTATTTTTATATCTCAAGTCATTATTGTTTGAAAAGCCTGAAGAAACAGATTTGCATCCTAATTTCCACAGTACATTAAAAACAAGAAAAACAGTGGTACCTTTATTAAAACTTTACTTTTCCTTGTCACTGGAGTGATACCATCAAGGGTACATCCTTTGTAACTTTAGTGTGTATACGTTACCTGGGAAGGTGCATGTGATGTAGGTGAAGGTACACAATATTCACATTTCTGTGTAAAAGCTCCATATGGGATGGTCCAAAAAATGCATCCTTGATGGTACCACCCACCCAATGACCAGGAAAATCCCTGTTTGGTACCTTCATTTCTGAGATTATAATTGGCTGTTCATTCTGGAGAAAAGTGTCAAGGAATCTTAGTGATTGCAGAAAATTTGTAAGGAGTAAATATTTTCATTTTATTTGCATGACATCCATGATTATGTGACATTATGGCTGTCCAGAACCATCTACTGCACAGGCTACATGACACTTCTGTGATTTGAACATGGCGTCTAATGATTTTGAAGCCTGATAAACACAAGGATCTAAAGTGTCACTTTCACTTCCTGCAAATCTGCAACCGTGCACTCAATTCAGAACTGTATGTTTTTATGAGTTCTCTGAGTGAAATGTTCTGTAACTGTATGCAATCCTCTATGCCAGATGTTCCCAGCCCTGGTCCTGATCAACCCCCTGTCCTACACTCTAACACATCTGATGCCTCTCATGATGGGGAGCAGATTAGTTGGATTCTGTGTCTTAGAGCAGGAGGTTCTGCAGGACCAGGGATGGGAACCTGCTCTCTATAATAACTGTGTGCAATATTGCCCGGTCTTGTGCAGGGTGCCAATAATTCTTCCCTTGGCTGTAAAATATAACTTGAACTCTCTGTGGAGTGTTGAATGCAAATGAATCTGAGTGGTCGATAACCACTGGCTTCTGTCCAAGCCGCTTCATCTTATTATAATGGACCGTTTGACGCACCGCTCCTCGTGTCGGGTGACGCAGTCGCGCGCGCGCCGCGGTGTGTGTCGTATTCGGGGATGCTTTCTGACGACAGGACACACACACACACACGCACACACATGCACAGAAAGTAATAATCCAGGACAACATCTAAGAAGGTGCTGAAGGTGTTGGACTGGACCTTAAAAAAAGGAAGAAGAAGAAAAGCATCTCACTTGGCTTCCACACCAGCGATGCACGTGCCATTGCAATAGATCCTGAGGTAAGAAATGTTTATATATTTTGTGTGTGTGTGTGTGTGTGTGTTTCAGGGTATAAGGTGTAAATCACCCTGAAACTGTATACAATAATGTTGCAACCTCCACTGGTTTGTTAAAGTTGAATGCATGCCTAAGAAAAAAAAACATTCTCCGTTAAGTTTCACGTGCTCAGTCGTTAATGCACGAGCCAAACCTCTGTTAAATTCACCTCAGCACACCTGAGGCTTAAGAGTTACCCGTGCAACAGGTGCAGCAGGTGTTTTCCTCATTTTAGATGAGAAGTTTATTGTTTTTTATGTTAATGAGCTTGTCTTTATGCGCAAAATGTCCACCAAAATGTCATTTTATTCCAGTTCAAAATCACGTAAAGCGGGTATTGAGGAGGAATGAATGAATATGTGGAATAATAATCTGTTCAGCATGCTTAAAAAATGACTAAAAAATAGCTTAAAGATCTTAAAGGCTTAAATCTTCTCCCTCTTAATTAAATTACGATCTATGAATATTCATGAGCTGTCTTCATACACCGAGACTCCGTAAACATGTTATTTTATACAATTAAAAAAATATCTGAAGATGAAGGAATGAATATATGGACTAAAAATCTGTTCAACATACTTTTGATGCCTAGGAAAGTACTAAAATTTCAAGGTCAAGAACATCTTTTTACCAGCATTAAAAAAAAAAAGGCAGTAGCTATGAATATTCATGAATATGCAAATTTAAAACGTCTTCTTGGACTTCCCGCCAACCACAACTGCTAGCAAGCTAGCTGGCGTTTGTCACAGGTCAACACGAGTAGGATTTCAGTATCAGAGTCTCGATTTACACCGTCGTTTCCTCAGTAATTTATTTAACAGCAGCTAAAAAAAACTGTCAAAATAAATAATGTTACCACAGAATTCACATTTATTAACATTATAGCTAACTTAGCTAGCCTAACCCTAGCTAAACTTTACTAGCTAGTTTAGCACGCAGCTAGCTCCTGTAAAGGTTACCACTAGTCTTTAAGCTAAATTCCTCAGTTGTAGGGAAAGTCTGAGTACTGTGTTAAAAAATTTGACCCAAAATAAAATATATATAATCAGGTTCGATCAACCAGTTTCTCTTAAGTACGAAAACATGACATTTAAACATTTTTTTATGCTTAAGAGAAAATTTCAGGTAAAAATGCTAATGAGGCTATATAAATTAAAAACTTATTAGCTTGATATCAGCTGCATAAACTGCTTGTATTCGCTGCCCAGCATTGAGATATTTCCTCTTTTTCATTTATATGTAGTAAAGAAAAACTACAGTATAGTCTTAGATATGGTGAAATTTTCGGTGAGATGATGTTTATTTAACATTTATGGAGTCTCCAGTGTCAGCGCTTTGTAACAGTCAGAGGTGAAGCTGTAACTTTTCCGACACAGAAAGTCTTCAAGACGGAACTTTGACACTTTTTGGAAAAAGTCGCTATAACATATGTGATAACAAAAATGAACTTGTTTCGCAGATGTTCCACAATGATAAATGTAACTATAAAAAAAAAGATTTAAAAAAAGTATGACTTCAGTGCACTTCAGAACTCGGGGTGGTAACAGTTACTTCACTTCATCGCATCACCCTGTCATTGATTATTTTCCTATTGCATCCCTGCACTGAGTGATTTATTCCTTACTTAATTTGGAATCAGTATAATAATTATGGAGTTACATCGAAGTGGTGATGCATGAGGTCAAAGTCTCGGGTCTGTCCTGAGTGGAAGTGATTAAACAGTAATCCACCTCGTGCAGTCCGGTTGTCTTTCGAAATGGAAAAAAAAGCAGAAATGGAAGATTTTGTTACAGCCTAGCATCTAATACAGAATATTCTAGTAAACATTACCATGGATCAGATTTTGATGTGTTACCCCATCCTAAGAAAAAAATGAAACTTTGTTCTCTTTCGCATGATATAGATAATTAGCAAATTTAGTTTGCTTCTTTAGTTTTCCACTGGAGGCTAATGTTGAAAAAATACTGAAGCTTTTTTTTTTTACTAAAGTATACAGTTTGGTATCAGGTAGGAAGTATGGCCTATAGTTAGGAGGTGGAACTGTAAGTTAGAAGTGATTTTATGAAAACTTTCATGTACAGATGATGTTGCTGACATCTTTTGAGCCAAGCATGTGAGGATTTACATGTGAAATTTGCATATGGCGCTAAACTAGTAGGTATAAGCTTCCATTACCTGTTAGCTACTTTACCCTTATAGCTAACAAGTGAAAAAGTGAAGAAGCAGAATTGGGGTAAAGGGAACTTGGTGTATATTTTTAACATCTCTCTCCCACACACTTGCACATACTCTAGGATAACACATGTACTATAATAATTGATTTACTCAACTAGACAGCAGTGCATACACATACACACACACACACACACACACACACACACCGCTAATCCGGTCTACGCTATCCTGAGACTGTAAGGTATCAATGCAGTTCTGTAACATGCCAGACTGGAACATAAAACTCAGCATGTGTTCAGTCCTAACAGATCTGCATAGACACAACGCCCCTGTAGGGGGGCACATGTATACCACACACGCACACACACACACACACGCACATCAATACATCACCAAAAACCACTTATCGTTTACTAAAGCATAGCCAGTGAGCACTTTCCCAGCTTTATTAGATGGTAAGTGGCATGGGTTTGGATGAAATAGTGAAAAAAGCAGCATTGTGTGTGGTTTTTAATAGGGTAATGATGGATGGCTGTTGGTTTAATCCAGGCAATTACAGGATAAATATGTAGGGTGGGACGATGTAACAAGATGATATTAATATTGCAGTAAGTTTACGTCACAAAACACTTTTCTGAGTAAGCTGTGTATCATCGGGTGCCAGTGCTGTTACTCCTCCATTTCTCACTGGATGTTAATATATGTTATTGTACCAGTTGTTTAATATGACCTTTATTCTTTTACATTTTTTGTTTTAAAAAAATCTCTGAATGTATAGCTTTTAAAAGTTGATGAACTCTTCTGTCAAATAAAAGTCCATCAGCTATGCAAACAGTGCATTAAATCATGAAACTACAGGTCACAAGCTTCAGTTAATGTTCACATCACACATCAGAATGGGGAAGAAATGTGATCACAGTGACTTTGTGACATGTTTGTTGTTGGTTTGGTTTGAGTATTTGAGAAACTGCTGAACTGCTGGGATTTTCATATACAACAGTCTCTACAATTTACACAGAATGGTGCGAAAAACAAAAAAGTCCAGTGACCAGCAGTTCTGCGTGTGGAAACGCCTTAGCGAGGAAACAAGGAAGGCCGTAGTGAGGAAGGTTACATCAACTCAGATGACCGCTCTTTACAACTGTGATAAGCAGAAAAGCATCTCAGAACACACATGTTAAACCTTGAGTTGGATGGACTACAACACCAGAAGACCACATCAGGTTCCACTCCTGTCAGCCAGAAATAGTCTCAGTGCCAGTAAAATGTTTTTGAATTTCTAAAGTTTTCGAGGTTTTACACTGTTAAAAGTCACAAAATGGGTTTATGTTAAATCCTCTCATGTTAAAGCAGAAAATATGTAAGAGATATGTTTAATTGACCTCAGAAATGTTTGTGACTTTTTATTTTAATAAAAAAAATCTGGATGTAGCTGGTAAAGTGTGCATACAGTGGACACAGTTGTTAGCAGTCGAATGTAAAGGTTTCAGTGCGTTTGGAATTAGACCTATAACTACGCAGCCATTTAAATTTTAGTCTGAAAATGGCCTGATTCTTCTGTATCATCCCTGAGATTCCTCTTCAGAAAAGGTTCAGAAAAGTTTATCGTTGTCATTTCACAGCAGTATGTGTTCCTTTGTTATATTAGGGTGTAATATAGTCCATTTGTTATGGTGTTGTGGAGAGCCGTGAGCCAGTTCTATCGTAAATTCTGCTGTGAGGACTCACAGGTGTAAGACAAAGGGAATAAAGCTGCATGAAGTTCTGCTTGGAACTGCCGTTATGGTTAGAGTGAAAGCCTGTGTGTCAGAATTGGGAAAAACAAGTACTCGTCTCTGGGTATGTAGTTGCATATTGATTTGTAATGAATTTTTTCCATCAGCAACAACCACAAGTAAGTCATCTTAAATGGCATTTTATTTTTGATCTCATCTTCCAGATTTTGTGTCTTCTTGGCTGACACGGACTTGCACTGGAGATGACCCGTGCACTATCTGACCCGTGTGAGGTGTTATTTGAGCTGCTAAAAAAGGTGGAGTGTACCTCAACGGCTAAAGTTCAGTGATAGTGGCTGGAAAGTTAGACCCTGTCGAATAATTCTGCGTTTGACTAAAGCTCGTAACTCGTAACCTCTGACTGCAGAAAAACAGAGAAAACTTTAAATTCATACTCAGGATGTTAGGAAGGTGTCCTCAAGCTGAAGTTCAACATACCATGTCATATCAACATGGCTGCTCGCACGACCAACAGGCAATAAAATAAGTACGCTGTTTTGAGCAACTAAATACCATTAGTTGCTCAAAACCATTACCACTAAATATCATTAAAAGAACAATCCATCCTGTGTATTAGTCAGGTTTTGGAGGTAAAACCTGTGGCTGTGGTGTTGTTTGCACTATTTCTTATCTCAAAATCTGTCATGTTTTTTTTTTTTTGTAAAAGCATTCTGTAAAAAAGCTGTATCTAATATCTAATAAAGGAACCAAATTGGAACGCATGCCTTAGCAAGCTAATAAGGTCTAGCTATCAGCAAATACATTTTTAAACAGAAAATAAGTCTCGGAGGAAAAACAGGCAGTATGTATAGTGAAAAATGTGGTACAATACAGGACATTTTGAGGGGAAAACCTGTGAGCGTAGTGATGTTGGCGCTCATTCTTGTTGCTGAATTCTAGCTCGGAAATTAGCTGGCATCAGTTTGTAACTTGCCACAATTATGTAAAATCAGTAGCTTGTTTTTTTGTAGTATATCATATAAATGAGCAATAAATGACACAACAAACTTCCAGATGTGGAGCAGTGATGCTGTAAGGACAAGTTATAATGAGAAAAAAAAAAGTTGAATTCACGGTTTGGCAAACTAATAGGCCTCTCTGTTTTGCTAAGTTAGCTAGACTGAAAATAAGGCATTTGACACTTTTGTCGTTCTTTAAGAAGTTTTTTGTTGTGTGATGTGTGTGCAATGTTGTTGTTTTTACATATATACACTATTTTATATACACCATTTAATGTTATCCTCTGAAAAAAAATGCAAGCTTAATAAAAATTATTATATATTGAAATAAAGATGACAAGTTTGGACGGTTCTCATATTCCAGCACTCTTAACACACTATATGAGCACTAACAGCATCTGATCTGCTATTAGACTCTGAGAATATTGCTTACCGTGTTTTTATTTGTTAAATACCTAATCCTGTTACATGTATTCCGTTACTTCTGCATGTGAAAGATGTCGCTATGAAGCGTAACCTTAAACATTTGTGACTCTCGCTGAAAGGGAAGCCGTTTGTATGCAGCCAAGTTGTGCCTGTTTATCGATTCCCCAATCCGGTTATGTCATTTACTGAGTTTTTCAGGTGTCGCTGTCTGATGAGTGGCATGCATAAAATATAAATGTGCATCTGTCAGATGATTTCAGTTTGCCAATGTGTGTGTGTGTGTGTGTATGTGTGAGCGTGTGGGGGGTGGCAGCTTCATTGTCTTGCCGTGGTGTTGAATATTGCATAATGTCCGCGTTGTGGCGAAAGGCAGTTGAAGTTGAGACAGCGGCTCCTTCTAGAGTGACCGTATCGCCATGTTCAGGTGAAAGTGGCAGGTGTAACACACACCACGGGACCTGAGCTCTCTCCGTCTGACATAGCTCGTGTGTGTGTGTGTGTGTGTGTGTGTGTGTGTGCGCGCATCCGAGCATTCATCTGCGTATTTCTCAATGACTGCTGACTTAATCAGTCTGTACTTCTGTGTGTGTGTGTGTGTGACATTTATCTGTGTAGGTCGCAGTGACTGTCAGGCTAACTCTGTGTGTCATGCTTGTGTCAGTGTGTGTGTGTGTGTGTGTGTGTGTGTGTGTGTGTGTGTGTGTGTATCTCTCTTCACTATGTCTTTGTTACATGCCTCTCTCTCAGACAGACAGAGAGAGAGAGACACAGAGATAGACAGAGGGAGAGATTACAATGGGCCTCTTTGCTTTCTGATTGTGAGGCCACGCCTCCTTCACTGAGAATGATAGACACAGAGGCCACGCCTCCTTCATTGAGACTGACAGGCAGAGAGGCCATGCCTCATTCATTGAGACTGACAAGCAGAGAGGCCACGCCTCCTTCGCTGAGACTGACACACACAGAGGCCACGCCTCCTTCACTGAGACTGACACACACAGAGGCCACGCCTCCTGCACTGGGAATGACAGGTACAGAGATCAGTGGGTTTTTAATGTGTTATAATGCAGAAACAGAATTTCCCCCGTTGCTTGTCTCGAAACATTTAGGCGGGTTTGTGATCACTAACACACCTGCTTGAACTCCTGAAGTGCGTGATACTTAGCTGGTGAATTGAAACACTTGTGTTTTGGAGCAGGATAAAACACTGCAGTCTGACACCCCTGATCCCGAGCCAAGCGTGTCTGATGTTCGCCGGCTCCAATTATCCACACGCTTTAAGTAACAATAGCTTGATTTCCTGAAACAGCCTTGTTAATCAGATTCAGCGGTGAAAAGTGCTCACTATTCTGAACACCAAAACAGAACACAATCAGTTATTTTATTTCCTGTATTAACACGTAATAACACACAGACTGCTGAACACGGGTCTGAGTTACCTGCTGTATCATCTACATTCTTAACAGATTCAGTTTTAATACGCTCTTAACCTCATTACTATGAGCTTCCCAGGTGTCTGTGGACTGTAACTCTGTAAAAACTTAGGTCTTGAGTTTTGCCATAATTTCTGTGACTCCTTGGGAGTTTTTTCCAGGCGCTTTTTGTCTCTGTTATTGATGTTATATGTGTTGCATTTTGTTTCAGTCTCACACTGATAAAGTTGACTGATTGATGTTGATTTTTCTACTACAGTGACATGGACTCAACATTTCCATGGTGAAATCACAAATGATACAATCCAAATCTGAATTATTTCCAAAATTTGTTTTTTAATTTTTTAAGAAAAGATAATCTGCCCTTCAGAGTTACTTTTGCAACCCTGAGGTTGATTATTTTCCAAATATAGCATATTTAGTGTTTTACTCCACTTGCACCACACCAATTTGCCACTGATTATTTAATTTTTCTATTTAAACAACATTTCATACTTTTTTTTATCCATTTATCGCTACATTTAATGTCATGGAACATCCACAAAACCACAAAAAAGTTATAGCAGCTATAAACAGTCGTTCCCTCACCAAGCTCTTTTTTTCTCCCTCTCTCTTAAAGTTAATAAGACAAAAACAATTATGCAACACGTTAACTCTGCTGTCCTAAAGATGTCGGAAAACTTGAAGTTACAGCTTTACCTCTGACTGTTACAAAGTGCTAACACTGGAGACTCCTTCCATAAATGTTAAATAAAATCTCCTTGCAGAAACCTTTTCAAGGATTATACGTTTTTATTTTCAAATTACAGCACGTGTTTAAAGCAGTTTATTATTAGTGTGAGGTTATGTGGAGAACAACCTGTGATTTGCAGTTACACGAATGGTAGAGCTGCTGTTATCGAAAATGAATCAGCACCTTCTGACCAATCAGCATCCAGAATTCAATAGCGCTGTGATGTATATGCTCAGTGGTGGTCCTGTGGTGCTCACTTTCCACTGATGGATGATGTGTAAGTGTAGAGGGGGGCCAATACATTGTGCAGAGCAACAAATGGGATAGGGACAGTAATTGTACACCTACAAAGTGACCTACATGGTGTTGGACCTAAAAAAAAAAAAAAACGTAAAATAGTGAAAACAGAACAGAATAGAAAATATAAACGCTGTAAACGCTACAAAGCGTGAGAGAAAGAGACAAGGTGAGATTATAGAGCTGTGATACTGATAGCACACGTGTGTGTGTGTGTGTGTGTGTGTGTGTGTCAGAGTGATGGCTGCTAACCGGAGACAGCCAGGACATTGGGTCCTCAGGGCTCAGTTACAGCCAACTAGTAATTGTGTGTGTGTGTGTGTGTGTGTGTGTGTGAATGAGATCAGGGCTGTCTAAACCTGAACATGGCATGATGATGATATAAACACTCTTGATGCACTGTGATGGTTAACAGACTTTATTGTTGTTTCCAGCGAGTGCTGTTGATTGGTTAGTGATGTAGGGCAGCTCAATGCTGATTGGTCGATAAGGCAGGTATAGAGCGTTAATTGGGTAATGGGAATGACGTGATGTAGAAGGGTGGGGGGTGTTATGAGTGGGATTACGCCAGAGCTGTGAGGCAGTTCTCTGTGTTAATGTACTACTTATGTGGAAGGATCTTTATGGTGGAAAATGTTTATTCTGTTTATTGATTATTCTGGTTATTGTAAGAATCATAGACCGAAATTGTTCTACTGTGGCACTCTGAAGAACCTTTCCTGGCATCATCCTCGTCAAACGAGGCCACAGGAAAATGCTGAAACGCGTTTAGTTTGAAAAGACAACAAACATAACACACGTTTTTGCAGGTTCACTGTCCCCGCCTGGACAATCTGGACAACCTGTAAACATGAGTCTAAAAATATTGTGACTGTTCCAGGCTTTTGTGAGTTTGCTTCTTGTTTCTGGGCATTCTCAGGAGCACTTCTGACCATCTCCTTTCTCTGTATTTCTATCTATCTCTCTGTTGGCCTTCTCGGCTCCTTTCCTTCCTTGTCACTAATTACTCTCATTATTTTCACTATCTAATCTCTCTCTCTCTTTCTCTCCTGCTTTCTCTCCCTTCATCCCTGTAACCCTCTCCCTCTTTCCCCTCATGTAACCCTGCTCTCTAATACTCCTGTGTGTTTCTTGGTGTGTGTGTGTGTGTGTGTGTGTGTGTGTGTAATATTAACCGCTAAAAGGTGCTAACTCCCCTAAGTTGTCAGAGCCTCGTGTGTAAACCAATCTGACCAATCACTTATAGCCAACACTGGAAGACAGAGACAGTGTCACCGCGGTAACCTGAGATCTCACACACACACACACACACACACACACACACACACAGGCGTGCACAACAGACACACACATAACATTACACATTCATATATAACCGGTCCACTCTATAACCCGGCAACAAACAACTTTGTGATGTTACTCTCTTGTGGGCGTGGTCTGTCCAGCTTTTTTTTTTTTTTTTTTTTTTAAGTTTTGAGAAATAAAAACATAGCTGTACAGTGTATCCAAAAACTTTCAACAGAAACTAGCGCCAACCAAGAATGACATCTCATGTCTAATGTATAAAGTTAGACTTGAACATAACACAAAGATAACAGTTAATGTCGCTTGATCAATATCAATATCAGTTCTTACAGTGGTGACTATTTTGATATAGTGTTTAGTGCAGTTGTATGTGGTTTGGGACGTGGCCTAGATACCATTTTCACGCCACTGTGAATCTGTTTTGGTCTGGTCATCCACCTTGATATTTTTTTGTTTGTTTTGTTGTTTGATTAAACACACACCGTAGGCACTGATGGGCGCTAATAAAAGACAGACTCGCACTTTTTTCTTTCGTTTTACACCAAAAAAAATGGAAGCTAAACACAGGAAGGAACTGGGGCACTGGATTGGTCGAAGGAATTTACCGGAGCCAGTCGTTTAGCTGAAGGAGGAGTGTTATTGTGGGAGACTCTTCTCATCCCTTGTATAGTTCTTTCCAGTTCCTTCCCTCTGGCAGACGGTATAAAGTGCGTTTGGTGAAAAGGGCCAAGTATAAGAAGACCTTTATCCCAGCTGCGATTGGTATTTTAAATAGGATCTTAAAATGATTTTTTTTGCGTATTATTATAGTTGTGAAGTGATGTATGTAATGTAAAGTGCTGTTGTGATGATTATTTGTATTGTTTGTGTGTTGAGCCTTTTTTCTACCGTAGTTGGGATAGACAATAAAGCTTTTGAATTGAATTGAATTGAATTGAATTGAATTCTTATGCTGATGTAGACTGAGTGTGAGTATTTTGTGCTCATGTGTGTGTGTAGGTTATTTTTGTTGGAGGTGTAGGGTTGCAGAGAGTGCAGGTAACCATAGCACAGCTTGGAAAGTGAAACGTGACCCCACTGTGAGACGCACGGTCCGTGTGTCAATCTCAACCGCACACACACACACACACACACACATACACACAGACACACATTAAAGTTAGCTCATACATTCTTAATAGACATAATAACTGCTTATATGACACACTCCTGCATGGAATCTTGTGCACTTGTGTCCAGCTTCTTCTGACTTCCTGTTTTCACTTCACTGATCCCAGTTTATTCATTTTTGAAAGCTGATGTGCAGTAAATAAGTGACTTTTTTTTTCAGGATTTTGATTCATGCGAAATGTCAGGAGAAGAGGTCTGGCCACATCTTTGCTTTATGATGATGATGACAGTTTGAACCTGCTTTTGTTTCAAAATTGTTTTTTACTTCAGTCAAGGCAACAACAGTGTGGTTAGTTAATTAAATTAAATATTTTAAAAATGTTTGCTTTTGATCACATCTGCGTGATAGAAATGTTACAAAGTCTATATAATTACACTGATTAGACAGAACTCTTCCCAGAGACACACATTCACGCCATGAAATCCTTCAGAAAATGTGTCAGCTATGTGTAATTTCAAGCCAAACCTTACTTAGTGCAATATCACCCTAAAGGTCAAATGCACACAGCTGAAGCAGTTATTTGTTTAAACTAGGGCTTGGCGAACAGCGGCCTTCTGGCCAAATCCAGCTCGAGATAATTTATTCTGACAACAAAACATGAAACGGTGCTTTTTTTAAATTGCAATGAAATCATTGCCTCGGGCGATACACGTCCAAGACTTTCCAGAAATTCACTTCAAGTTTAACTCTGCTGAAGTGTGAACCAATAGCAGTGTGCTGGGGGGTGTGGGTTGCTTCCGGGTTTTACTGGTTATGGCTTTATTTAGTGGCTATAAATTATTAATGGAACTTTGCTTTCCTTTTTTTTTTTTTTTTTTTTTTTACAAAGACTCGTGGTCCCTATTGTCACAATCATGGTGCAGACATTAACGTGGCACAGAGTTGTGCTTAGACGTGCTCCTGTGATATCCAGTCGAGTTCAGACAATGCCACAGTCATCTGTGGCCAGGAATCCAAGACAGGAAAACTGTCCATGCTCTCTGGGTGGGAAGAGGATACGCTCTCTCCCCTGTCAATCACAGGGACACTAGCCAATCGTGGGTGTCTATGAGCTCATGTATGCAGAAGAGGGCGGATAGTCTTTTGCTGCCTTGTGATGTGGACTTGAGTCCTGAAGCACAGCTCTACTGTGAACCCTCGAGATGGAATAAATGCTTTAATCACTGTTTCCAGTCCTGCTTATTGGGAGATATTCCTCATTGCAGAACCAAAAGTCCAGGGGGTGGAGTTGGACCTGATCCAACTCCTCCTATAGGCCTAAGCCCAACCCCCTAACCCCTAACCCACAAGATGCTATACAACACAGAACAACAAACACTTTTCCAGCCTGAAACACACACTCTCTCCACCCCCTGGACTTTTGATTCTGCAACAAAAGAACCAAAGGTACTTGATTATTTTACGAAGACTCAAATTCCAGGTGAATGACAACAGGCAATGCTTACAATCCAACACTGCCACCTATAGGAACATCCGACTTAATACAAACTGTAAATGAAAACCTGAGGTTTCATTGGACATTTAGGAGACTTATATAAAATAACTAAAATGCCATCTTAAAAAATTACAATATCTAATTTAAAAAAAAAAAGTCATAAAACGCAATAATTCTGATTCTCTCTCTATACAGGAGGAGACTGTCCCTCTCCTGCCTGCTCCTCCGTGGTCATGGCGTATCCTTTCCTCCTGCGCCTCCTCGTCCTGTCCGTGTGTGTGTGCGGCAGTGTTCAGGTGAACACCAGTGCTAAGCGGAGCTGTATGGACAAGGTGGAGTGCGCCCACGGGATTCTACTTCCTGTTTGGCTCCCTCACAACCCGCCACTGCCCCAGCAGGTGATTCGTGCGATCATCTACTTCCTGTGTCTGCTCTATATGTTCCTGGGTGTGTCCATCATCGCTGACCGCTTCATGGCCGCCATCGAGGTCATCACCTCGCAGGTATGTGTGCACACATTCACACACACACACACGTACACCTATAAGTACACTCACACCTCATAAATGGACACTCATAACCATACTCATATAAATACATAACTGCAATCACACACACACACACACACACACACACACACACACAGAGCTGTATTTAAGGAGCATTTTCATAGTAAAGACTTATGCATCTCATTAGGATTAACAGATTTATATCACTTACAGATTTTATAGCTTTTTTTCTGTATAGAAAGAGTTTTGATGCTTGCCATGATAAGATTATTTTGAGCATTCCTCTCCTCATGAAGTGACACTGTGGCGTTTCCACAGCAACTAGTAGAAAAAAATAAGAAATAATTATATAAGTTTAGCTGTAACTCCAACTCCTCCCTCACTTGAACCCACTTTCACCCCTATTTTTTTAACAACTGGATCATAGCACATAAACATACATACAGGTATTTTCATACACAGAATTTCATACTCATATTATCACACTTAATTAAAAATAACTATTTTTATTTTATTATGCCAATTATTCTGATACTTTCTTGTTTTGTTAAAGATTATTAATTATTATTTTTATATTATTATTTTTAGAATAAAGTTACTTCTATTTTCAGTCTGAGATTAACTTAATTAACAACGAAGACATTTTTTTTTTCATAACTGGTTTACATAATTTAGTAGTAATCAGAAACTGTTAGCGAGGGAATATAATTTCAAAATGTGTGTGTGTGCGTGTGTGTGTTTTCGTGTAGGAGAAAGAGGTGACCATTACAGGGCCGAATGGGGAACAGACAGTGACGACGGTGCGGATATGGAATGAAACCGTATCTAATCTCACTCTGATGGCCCTCGGCTCCTCCGCTCCAGAGATCCTGTTGTCAGTTATAGAGGTACACACACACGCACACACACACACGCGCGCACACACACAATATATGCCCCTGAATCGACTTCATCTGTGATACTGTCAATCACAGAACCACACACACACACGCACACACACTTATACCATGGGTCATCGCTGTCATCTTCTCTTGTGATAGTGTCAGTAGCAGAACGTACACACACACACACACACACACACCTTAAAATCACACCAAACCAACACCTTGGCTGTGAACAATATTTTTGTTCTATCTTAAGGACACTCTTATGTAACTTTATTCTGAATTCACCCCAACTTTGCAACCTTGTGGGAAACTATGACCCAATATAGAGACTAAAATAGGATGAGAAAACACACACACACACACACACACACACATTGCACACTTTGCTCTCCGGATCCTTTCTGACCTCAGTGTAATATCACATACTCTACATACTCATTAACACAAGACAAACAGTTAACGCAGTAGTCACCTTGGCAATAAGCAACATTTATTTTACACACTGTCTTTCTCCACACACACACACACACACACACACAAAACCCATCTTCAGGTACTTTTCCACAAAACATTAACTGTTTGCACATTCGGAAAATTGTCATATTTCCAAACTCGCTTTCCCTATGCCTGTGGATGCTCATTAACCTCAAACGCTTGCAGTCTTTACTTTTTGTTGGAAATATTTACAACACTTTTTT
The DNA here is from genome assembly GCF_027358585.1 of Pangasianodon hypophthalmus. Classification (NCBI taxonomy): domain Eukaryota; kingdom Metazoa; phylum Chordata; class Actinopteri; order Siluriformes; family Pangasiidae; genus Pangasianodon; species Pangasianodon hypophthalmus. The sequence goes on along the minus strand of NC_069736.1, from coordinate 17,334,067 downwards.
TCCATTTTACAGACTAGATTGAAGATTGTCCTCAACTGTCCACGTATTGACCTTCTGCCCTCTCTAGTCTTCTTGCGCCCTCTATTGGCCACATCTGCCCTGCACTTCAGCTCTGTTTTTGGCACATCCTTGCTCTATTTCCCCTCGTCATTTCCTCTTAAGGGCCTCCCCAATACATTATTAGCTCTAATGAAGTTTGTTACCTGAGCCTTAGCGGGCCTGAAGGATCACATTACCATAATCAATCAACAAGAGCTCATTAAAGACAGCACAAGAATGAAGGGCTCATATTATTTTTGCCAGAGCAGGTTGTGACTTCAATTGATAGTGTTATGGGATGTGATAATTAAACTGGGGGGACTGGGAATTTAAGAGCCATAGATGTAGAAATCATGGAGGAGTTGGGAGAAGACGTTCAAGAAGGTGTTATAACCTGGGAAGCAAGCAAGCAAATGAGACATATGTTGAAAGAAAAACTGGGGTTTGATCAAGCCCAGAGTTGGCTCTGTTAAAAAAAAACATTAATACAAGGAACAAAACTACCTTAAAGACAAAACCATACTATCCATACAGTTACAGTTATAGTTACCAAGCAGCTACATGACAAAAGTAATCCTGAATGATAATAAATAAAAGAGATCAGGCTCTAAAGCCATTGATTGATAATAAAATGGCTTGTCTTCCTGTTTCCTGTAATGAGAAGTACATAGGCAAACCAACAAGCCAAAAAAAAACAGCATCTGGGTCATCACACAATGGAAATGTTGGGTGTGAAAATTTTATCATGGGAATGAAATGGAGAAAAGGTAATAAATAAAAAGTAAACTATAAAATGGTCAAGATCAATGCAGTCTTTCTCCCAAACCCCATAACTATGTGTTTATATGTATAAGTATTAATGATGTTAGTGTTATTAATGATTATGACTTGTGGTCATTATTGGTTTGTGTATTGATGAATGGTGTGCTTGTGTGTAATCAGGTATGTGGGCATGGCTTCAAATCAGGCGAGCTTGGCCCAGGCACGATCGTGGGCAGCGCTGCCTTTAACATGCTCGTGATTATCGCAATCTGTGTGTTCGTAATCCCGGACGGTGAGGTGAGGAAGATCAAACACCTGCGCGTGTTCTTCATCACCGCCTCCTGGAGTATCTTCGCCTACATTTGGCTCTACCTTATCCTCTCCGTCATATCCCCGGGCATTGTTCAGGTGTGTGTGTGTTTGTGTTTGTTTAATGCTCAACTGTTATGTTCTATTTGAGTCAAGATAGTTACTTAATAATGTTTAACATTTTTTCAAACAATATTTGATATATTTTTCTGTAAATGCATATGATGTTAACAGACAGTTTATTCAAGATTTTTATATCATCATTAGCTGGGTCCCTGGAGGACTACTGGTTCGGCCTTGCCACACTCACTGCCGTGGCCTAGGTTAGATTCCTGGCCAGGGAACCAACCCCAGCCACTGGGGTTGCACACGACAGTGCACTCCCAGTGCTGGTCCCAAGTCCGGATAAACTTGGAGAGGGTTGCCTCAGGAAGGGGATCTGGCGTAAAAACTGTGCCAAATCAAAAATGCGGACCAACGATCAGCTGTGGTGACCCCTAATGGGAGCAGCCGAAAGAAGAAGAACAACAATGTTTATATCATTAGCTATATCATTAGTTAAAGTTAGGAAATCAGAGTCACTTTTATTATTGTCATACTGATAGACCTGCCATGTCTCCAATCACTTCAATGGAGGGCCCTCGAAGGTTTTTGGGGTTTAAAAGCGAGGTGAGGAAGTTCAAAATAGAATCAGGATGAAATTCAGCAGGCCCGTACACAACCACAGCCAGTACAAGTCACTTATTCTGGGCCACTATAAAGCTTTCTTGCAAATAGGCACGTAAAGCTTAAGGCACACTGCTCTTGAGCTCATGAAGATTTCCCAATTCGATTAGGGTATGCATCAACAGGTCATAAAGGCAGACAACACAGTGATTGCATGAGATGTGGCAGAAAGCAGGTTTTATGCCAGCGAAAATTTGCCAAATTTGACAAAGCAAAGGGAGCAGGAGTGTTACACAGCCCAAATGGCATAACCATTAACTGCCACAGCCTCTGCTCTAGGAAAAAAAGAAGCTGCATTCTCCCACATCGCAGGTCCAGGGAGGGCATCATTGCAGCTCAGTGGGTAGGAGTCCATTTCAGTGTTTGGCGTTTGGATATTGGTAGTCTATACAGAAACACCATATGCCATCATTTTTCTTCTCTAAGACTGCTGCTTCCACCCATGGATTACTGGACAGATCTATTGTGCTGGCTTCTGAAAAAACTTCTCTTCTCTTCTGCTTTCCAGTTTTGCTAGAGGTGAGGGTATTGGGCAGATCATAATTGCATCACTGGTGTCAATCTGGTTCTGCTGTAGCCATCCTGTGCTCCTGGGGGAAACTCTAATTCAATACACCATCAGCCAGGCTCGACATTCTGATAATTGATGTCTCAGGCTCAATTCACCTTATTCTTGCCTGAACTGAGGACAAAAGTTTGTTGAACTTCCCTGTCACTCACCATAGACACTATCTAGTGAAATTACTAGGGGTTGAGGTTCTGGGGATCCTCAGTTTCCCCAGACACATCAAACTTTCACCAAGATCAAGTAGATTCAATTCAATAATAATTTCTTAATCATAATTCCCAAGTAACAATAGGATGACATTAAGAAGAAACGTCGAGCGGAACCAGACTGAAATGGTGATTCCCATGAGAAGAGATTGATTGCCACAAAGTATGGATGTGGCTAGCTAGAACTCATGCTACTGTCAGTATCACCCAATTATGACTGAAAAGTATCATTGTCCCGATATCTCCATAGCCTCGTCACTGTCACTTTCAGGATTGGGGTAGTATCTAGTGGTCATGAGGCACAGGTTCTCCTTTACTCACATGTCTTTCCTTAGTGCCTGCGTTAGCTTTGGTAGGGCCACCAGGCTAATGTGTTGCTGAAACTTCTCAGGGGTAAGGCCACATAGAAAAGTTGGAGTGTTAGGTCTTCTTCTTGTGTTAATGGTGGCACAACAGATACTGGCATAGTTACCGGGGCATCTGCACTGTATCTGTCTCAGGCTTAAAGTTACATTACATTTACATTTATGGCATTTGGCAGACACCCTTATCCAGAGCGAATTACAATTATCTCATTTATACAACTGAGCAGTTGAGGGTTAAAGGCCTTGCTCAAGGGCCCAGCAGTGGCAGCTTGGTGGTGCTGGGATTTGAACTCTCAACCTTCCGATCAGAAGTCCAACATCTTAACCACTGAGCTACCACTTCCCAAAGTTTCTATTTAACCTAAGAAATGACCATCAACAACAACAAAATATTGCTGTTGTTGGGACCTTGCATAATTTGTGTATTTCTATTAGTATGTAAAACACATAATCACACCTGTGTGTGTTTTTCTTTGCGTGTCAGGTGTGGGAAGCCCTGCTGACCCTCTTGTTCTTCCCCATCTGTGTCTTGATGGCATGGATTGCAGACCGGCGGCTCCTCTTCTACAAATACCTTCATCGGCGCTACCGTGCCGACAAGCGACACGGCATCATTGTGGAGACAGAGGGCGATCTGGCACCCAATGGCATTGACATCATCATGGAGGGGAAATTCCATGGCAATGCCAATGGTGGCCCTAGCAACACCGCCAGCAACGTCAACAGCATGGAGACAAGCAAAGACTCTGAGCAGGACCGTGAGGAGGTAATAAGGAAGTGAGAGAGAAAAACAGACAGGGACTGAGACAGGAAGACAGGGAGAAATCTGAGAAACTGAAGTTGAATAGGAGAAACTCTAAACAGTAGTTAGCCTCACAGGTTAGCCAGTTCTGTAATAATGCTGGCATGTTGCTTTAAGGTTTCTGTAGCGCTGCAATAATGTTAACAAAACTCTTCTCAGATATTCCTAAAACATTTCTAAGATGTTGCTGAGTAGTTGTATTAATGTAATATTACTTAACAATTTCTGAAATCATTCTTAACATATTGCTGAGACCTTGCAGAAAACTGATACGCTAATACATTCTGTAGTTGACATGCTCAATCATGTCTAAAGGTTATGTTGAGATGACAATGTAAAACAGTTTGCTGCAATTTTTCAGCAGTGTTACTGCAGCAGTAAAAATCTTGAACATTGCTAAAGCGTTGCTATTCTGGTGCTGAGACATTGCAGAAACATTCCTAAAACATTTCAAATACGTTTTTTGAGGCATTATAGATACAGCTCCACAACATATAGCAAAATATAGCAACCTTTTAGAACAACTCTGCAACATCACTTAGCCATTTCTGAAGCACTGCTAAAGCTTTGCTAAAACATAGCTAAACTTTTGCTTAGTTACTGCAGAAATGTTTCAGAATTGTTATGTATGCTAACTGGGAAATCATAGTAATGGCTAAGATACTGCTGAAATGTTGCTGAAATGTTGAATTTTAAAAGGCTTTAAAATGTTTTTAGGATGTTTTGTAAATGTTGCCCTAATGTTACCTAGAAGAAAAGTTGCTTTTTGTTGCTAAGCTATTGCTAATATGGTTTCTATTTGTCCTTGCAGGTGATCCGCTTACTGCGTGAACTGCGGCAGAAACATCCGGATAAAGACTTGGACCAGCTGATTGAGATGGCTAACTACTCAAACCTGCAGAAGCAACCCAAGAGTCGTGCGTTTTACCGTGTACAGGCCACACGCATGATTATCGGAGCTGGAAACGTGTTAAAGAAGCATGCTGCAGCAGAACAGGCCAAACGTGCAGGGCCGAACGCCGGCCCCGATGATGATCTGGTGACTTGCGCACATGTGGCCTTTGAGCAGGATCGTTATCGCTGCAGTGAAAACTGCGGCCACCTGAGTGTATGGGTTATACTGTGGGGGGGCAGTGGCTCCGGAACATTCCAAGTGGACTACCGGACTGAAAATGGCTCGGCCAAAGCTGGAGTGGATTACGATTACTCTGAGGGAACGCTGGAGTTTCAACCTGGAGACACACGCAAAGAGATAAAGGTAGAGATGTGGAATGTGTGTGTGTGTGTGTGTGTGTGTTAAACTGGAGGAAGATGGAGGAATAGTAAGCAAGCCAGTCATGGAGGCTCTGATAGTATGGGGTAGACTGGTAGGGAAGGAGATCAGATAAAAGTTACAGCTTTATGGTACATTTTATGGTGAACTCAAATCAAAATTATATAATCTATAAACAAAATACTTGGACCAAGAACTGAGCCTTGAGGAAGCCCTTGTGTGTGTTATTAATGTGTGTGTGTGTGTGTATGTATGTGTGTGTGATAGATTGGTATCATAGACGACGATGTTTTCGAGGAAGACGAGCATTTCTTTATCCGTCTCTCGAACCTGCGCGAGCCAGGGGTCGAAGCCACAGAGGCCGCCCGATTGGTGGAACCACTGGTTGCCACTGTAACAATTCTGGATGATGACCACGCGGGTGTTTTTTCATTCGGGCCGCGTGAGCTTCTTGTTGCCGAGTGTGCGGGTGTTGCTGAGGTAACTGTCACTCGCGAATCGGGCACCCGGGGCACCGTGGTCATCCCGTTTCACACAGAGGATGGAACGGCACACAGTGGAGTCGACTACCAACAAACACAGGGCGAACTGGAGTTCAGCAATGAGGAGAGCTGGTACACACACTCACACACACACACACACACATACACACAGGAATTTCCCTTATGTGGGTGTAGTACACAATGAGAGAAAGTGATCAATTTGTTCTGTGTGTGTGTGTGTGTGTGTGTGTGTGGGACAGTGTGTTTTATTGATGGTGTAGTGTCTAGTGTGCGACAGATCTTCTTCCCATTAAAGATGTAAGCGGTGAATACTCAAAAACAGAGACATTAAAGCACATCAGTGTCCATGACCTCATCTTTTATTATAATTTAGACTTTAACTTTGTAATGTTTATACTTATATTTTATAATGTTTTACCTTTTACATTCATGTATAATTCCCTGCACCTCAGTTTTATGCCTACTGCTTTATATTAACCGCGCCATATTAAAATTTCATATCACAATAACTGCTTAAACTTTTATTAAATACTGTAGCTTAAACAGAATGGTTTTCAATGGTCTTGGTTCTAGAAGTTACTTTCACATTTATCTCCTACATAGACATTTCATAGAGTTTGAAAAAAGGAGCTATGAGTTAAACGATTATAAATAAACAATTATGTTCTTTGCTGATTTCATGGTAGTTATTTGGTACTTTATGGTGGTTTGTTATGTAATTATGTATTAATGATTTGATAGTTGTGTATTTCTTGTGTATCATTTGTTAGTATGGTAGTAGTAGTGCTGTGGTTGTTGTGTGGTAGTTTTGTGATGAATGTTTTGTAGTTGGGTGTTGTGTAGTAGTTGTTGTATGGTGGATTTTGAAAGTCATATGGTATTTTTATTATAGTGTTTTTCTGTCATTGCTAATTTTATGGTAGTTGTTTGGTAGATTATGGTGTTCTGCTTGGTAGCTTTGTATTAACTGTATGATTGTTGTGTGCTTTTTTGTGTGGTCTGTGGTTGTTGTAGTTTTGTAGTAGCTTTATAGCAGTTTTACTTTTAGGTGGTATGGTGGTAGTTTTGTGAAACGCAGTTGTGTGGTTGTTGTATGGTAGTTTTGTTACAGTGTTCTGGTAGTTTGTTATACAATTGGTCATTTTATAATGGTTATTTGGTAATTTATGGTGGTTTAGCACTTTGCTATTTAGTGAACTGTATGGTGGTTGTGTGTTTGTTGTGTAATTAAATGTCATTACTTCAGTACTGTGCCAGGTTTGTAGTATTGTGGCAGTAGTTTTGTAGTTGTTTGGTAACTTTATGGTGAGTAGCTATATAATAATCATTGGGTTGTACAATATTATAACAGTTGTGAAGTCTTTATATGGTGATATTGTAGTTAGGTTGTGTGGAATTTTTGTAGTAAAATTTTTGTGAAATATTGTGGTAGTCGTGAGGCAGTTTCCTGGTAGTTATGTGGAATATGTGTATTTCTGTGATTGTCCTCTAGATTGTATTCAATTTAAATGCACGAACCTCTGACGCAGTGTGTGTATGTGTGTGTGTGTTTGTGTGTTTAAATTATTCACTGTCTGTTGTTAAGTATTGATGCAAGTTCAGCTTTGATGTGACTTAAGCGTCAGGGTCTCTGTTAATATTTTAGGGGTTAAGCCCAAAGGAAATAAGCACTTGTCTTTCTCTCTCTCTCTCTCTCTCTCTCTCTCTCTCTGTGTGTGTGTGTGTGTGTGTGTGTGTGTGTGTGTGTGTGTAGTAAGACATTACAGGTGCCAATCATCAATGTCCAGGAATATGATAAGCGAGAAAACTTTTACATCGTCCTTGAAGAACCTCGGTGGCTCAAGAGAGGAATTTCAGGTGTGTGTGTGTAAGTGGGTCTGTCTGTGTGTGAGTGAGATTTATTTTTTGAGAGCATCATGTTGCAGTCTGCAACTTTTCACTCGCCCTACTGTCACACAAACACACACAAAAGGTAAAACAGGATATAAAACAACAGTCATTGATCCACACACACATACACTAGAGACAGTAGACAGTGTGTGTGTGTGTGTGTGTGTGTGTGTGGATCAATGACTGCTGTTTTATATCCTGTTTTACCTTTTTATACAGATTGAATACTACACGTTTAACTTAAACTAATTAAACTACCAATGTGTTGATTAATTGATTGATTGTCTGATTTGTGTTTTGCTGCAGATTTGTTGTTAAATCAGGGTAAGCTGTACATCATCATCAGTACATGCTTGCAGTCTGAGTGTTTGTTTACCCTGTGTGTGATCCGTTACTATAGAAACGATAACGTATTAGTATTAACGAGCGCATTAATATAAACCTGCGACTTGTGATTTGCAGCTGCACTACTGAGTTGTATTATAACACTAAATTTAGTTCAGTACTATATTTTGGGAGTGTGATTTTCCTTTCTCTCTCTCTCTCTCTCTCTCTCTCTCTATGTCTCTCGCCCGTTCTCAGGTGCTCCCAGTGCTGAGCAGGAAGAGGCGAGAAAGATCGCTGAGAAGGGCCGGCCGGTTCTGGGGGAGCACAGCAGGCTGGAGGTCATTATTGAGGAGAGCATGGCCTTTAAGGTACACACACCATGAATGGGAGTGCCAATATTTATACTTTGAGGCTTGTTATCATTTAATTTATGTGGCTGGATGCATTAATGCCCAACATCATGTTAGTCTCTATGCGTGTGTGTGTATGTTTCGTGCTAACACCACCCACTTCCTCTCCCACTTCCCTAGATCCGCCAGGGTATGGCCCCCAATGGCACGCTAGACCCGGTAGAGAAGTCTCCACCCCTCTGCATGAGACGTGTTCATGGATTGGTAGATAGTTTATTGCTCAGAACTCTGATTGGATGCTTTCGAGTCGCGGCTGCGTCCTCGGGACGTTGGCGATTGGGCTGTCAAATTAAAGCACCGACCAATCAGAGTCGCCCGTGTGTATTTGGATTGTTGTGATTGACTACTGATTCTTTCCTTCTTTCTGTCTGAAATCATCTGTTTCTCATTTCACTTTTCAGATTGATTTGTGTGTGCATTTATGTGTGTGGGTGTGTGTGTGTGTGCGTGCTCAGAATGATGAGTGCGAATCAAAAATCTTTAATGAATTGACATATCTTACAATGATCACTTAATGCTAATATCTGTGTATGTGTGTGTGTGTGTGTGTGTGTGTGTGTGTGTGTGTAGGACACTGTCGATCGTCTGTTAAAGGACACTAACCTGGCTGAAGTGATTGGAACACACACATGGAAAGAACAGTTCATTGAGGCTGTCACTGTCAGTGCAGGTACTGTGTGTGTGTCTTATGTGTTGACACTGTATGAAAGACTGTTGCCTATAAACATGGGCAAAAAGACATCACAGAGCTAAAAACAGTCATAATTCCATCTTGAAGCAGAATCAGTTCCTTTCTCAGCACATAGTATTGTGTCACTCATACCTGTGGTTTGTGGGTGTGGCCTACAGTGGCTTCCACTTGTGTCAAACAAAACCTTTAATAATTTTTAAGAGCATGATGCCAGGAACTAGTTTTAATCAGTGGCTATGTCTTGTTTTGAAAGTCTCAACAAGTTCAAAAAGAGTGCCCTGAACCTTCAAGATTCTGAAGCTTGTGGCCAGAAATGTGTACAATATGTATGAGAGAGTTTGTGGGCCGGAGGAGTGTTTGAGGCTAAAACTACTGGTTCATTACAAAAAATGTTGCCCTTCTTATGGACAAGATTAAATGCTCAAATTATGTGAAGTATGTAAAGTGTGTTTGCGGGTGGAGTCGCTGGAAAATAAAGGAAGTTTAATAAATTGTTGTGTGTGTCTCTCAGGAGAGGACGATGAGGGCGAAGGGGGCGAGCCACGCCGGCCGTCCTGCTGCGATTACTTCATGCACGTGATGACGGTGTTCTGGAAGCTGGCATTCGCCTTCATCCCGCCCACTGAGTACTGGAACGGCTGGGCTTGCTTCATCGTCTCCATCCTCGTCATCGGCTTCCTCACGGCCATCATTGGAGACCTGGCGTCTCACTTCGGCTGCACCGTGGGGCTGCGGGACACCGTCACGGCCGTGGTGTTCGTCGCTCTTGGCACCTCCATCCCGGGTGTGTGTGTGTGTGTGTGTTGTTCTCTTTAATAAAGCTGTTACTTTGAACAATTAATTATACTTGTATACTTTTTTGTCTCTCCCTTTTTCTTTTCTCTCCCCCTCAATCTCGCTTCCTTCTCTCCTATGCTCTGTTTCTTTTTTTTATTCCCTCCTCACCTTCTTTCTTTCTTTCTTTTTTCTTTCCTTTCTCATTTTTTTTTCTTTCTTTTCCTGACTTTGTTGTTTTCTCTCTCTCTTCCCTTATATTCTTTTGATTTTTTCTCTCTGTTTATTCACTTTCATTCTCTCCTTCTATTTTATTTTCTTTTATTGTCCTTCTCATTCTCTCATTTTCTTTTTCTTTATTTTTCCATATTCCCCTTTTATTTGGCTAATTTTTATGTTTTCTGTCTCTTCCATTTCTTCTTTTTTGTTTTTCTTTTTCTACCTTTCTTCCTGTTCTTCTTTATTGCTCTCTCCATCTGTCTCTCACTCTTTCTCTCTCAGATACCTTTGCGAGTAAAGTCGCGGCGGTTCAGGATCAGTACGCCGACGCCTCGGTGGGAAACGTGACAGGCAGCAACGCTGTAAACGTCTTCCTGGGGATCGGCGTGGCCTGGTCCATCTCAGCCATCTACTGGGAGGTCAAAGGTCAGGCGTTCCACGTGGAGCCGGGCTCGCTGGCCTTCTCTGTCACACTCTTCACCATCTGCGCCTTCATCAACATGGGCGTGCTCATGCTGCGGCGCCGCCCCTCTGTGGGCGGAGAGCTGGGTGGGCCCAAAGCCATCAAGATCCTCACCTCCATGCTGTTCATCGGCCTGTGGCTCATGTACATCACCTTCTCCAGCCTGGAGGCGTACTGTCACATCACAGGCTTCTGAGAAAACACACATAGACACCTTCATACACTTTTGTACACGCTGGGGTCATCAGGAAGACTAAACTCTACATTTTGACCCTTTTTTTTTTCACCCACAATGAAACCGAGAGGCCTTCTTCACCATCATCATCAGCTTCATCTACAGGGGTGGATAAACTCTTACACTTTATTATTTAACCTGTTATAACAGGACACTACCATCATTAAGGAGAGGAGGAATTATCCTAAACAACCAAACCAAAATATTTCACATGACTGATATTTACACTCGATTGTGAACTGATGGACTGAACGAGTGAAATGAATGAATGGAACTCACAAATAATGGTTTCTTTCATTGTGGATATTGTATGGTTGTAGTATTTACTCACTTAAATGGATATAGCACTAAAAATGTGTCAGGATTATTAACTAATAGTAGAAATCATACACAGAAAAAATGTCTCCTGTTCCAGGATATTCTTATAAAATTATATAAGAGTTTGGAGAACATTTAAACCCAACAGCTCATATTGTTTTTAATTAAAATTACACAAAATGAACAGTATGTTATTCTGATTTATGGAAGCATCTTAATACAGACTCAGTTAATCATGATATTATGCTAGATATTATTCTTATCTTATAATATTGTTACTAATTAAATAGCATTAATGAAGATTCTTCTGGAAAACGTACAATATAGTGTCCCACAAGGCTCTGTTCTAGGTCCCTTATTGTTTTCCTTTTATATCCCTTTCCCTCTCACACCATCTTTATCCTTTTTTCCTCATTTTCCTTTTTTAATTTTCTTTTTCTCATTGTTGTTTTCTCATTGTCTCTTTTCCTCCTCCTCTCTTCTTTCTCCTTTTCTACCTCCTCTGCTTCATTCTCCCCTTACTTTCATTCTCTATTCCATTTTCCCTTTCTTCACCATCTCTTTTTCTCTTTCCCCTTTCTCCCTTTCCCATGTTCCCTCTTTAGATCTTATTTGACAGACAGTTACTAGTTTATTAGCATTAATGTAGAGTCTATTTTAGGCCACTTGGCTTTCATTATGCTGATGACACAATTATACTTATCAGTACAGATTTAGCAGAGCAGCTACACAAAATGGAAGACTGTTTCAAATATATAGAAACATGTACAAATAGAAATATCCTTCTTATAAATTAGAATAAAACAAAAATACTGATGTTGATTACTAAGACTGTCGGCGATAACGCTACTGATTCCACCTTAGAGCTTGACTGCTGTTGTGCTGTTGTTAAGGACCTTGACACGGGTTTATTATTGGTTCATATGTAAATAAAATCACATATTATCATTTGCTACACTGTGTCTTCATAATCTCTAGATTTGAGTATTGTTGCTGGCTAGCTCGCCTGCTGTGTCTTTTTACGTGCATTTTAGTAGCCTGTGGCTTTAAAGGAAAAGAAAATCACAGGTAAAGTCCTGCTTATAACTTTTAAAATCTATAATGGTTTATCTCAGAATTGTGTAATTAATCTTTCTCCTAAAGACGTATAACCCATCCTGAGTATTTCTTGTGGCCCTCTGGTGTATTTTACTGATCTCCTAAAGCAGTATAGCCCTTGATAGTATTTGCAGCTGAGGCAGGCCTATCTTTAAAGGTGCATTAGTTAAGACTATTCTTTTTTTTTCTTCAAGAGCTCTGTAAAGGGTAAGTAGATGGGTTAGACATGTTCACAAACCTCCGTCCACAGGATCTACAGCGACTCATAGAGTCACTAGAGTGTCTATAAAATGACTAGCGGGAGGCCCATCCAAACACAAACAAGCATTCTGGACCGGACATCAGTTTTCCAAATGGGTTTTCTCAGCCACATAAGGCTTTTGTCCTGAGGTCATGGCTTAAACCATTATTTTTTAATCATGTTCTACTTATTTTGCAGGTTATTTATACAAGGAAGAAATAAAAGAAATCAACTACTGCACCTTTAAATAACAGCTAAGTTGTTTTCTTTTCTTATATTGCCCGTGAACTCAGGAAGAGAGTCAGGGACACTCTATAGCTCTGTCTGTTTTGAAATACAGATTAAAATTAGTCTTTCATCTTGTTTGATATACTGTAAATGGTTTGAGAATGCTCAGAGATTTATAGCTAAGTTATTTATAATTGCAGATTTGCATTAATGTGGCTAATCATAAGTACATCTTTATCTTTTGGACATTTTGTATACATCTTTTACACATTTACACATCTTTTATACATCTTTTATACATTTACAGCTCTTCTATTAAGCACTGTAATTGAAAAGTGCTATATAACACATGACTAATGTTTGATCTGTAATCGGTTGTTATTTAATTCACGACGTGTGGGTTGAAATAATGGCGTCTGCACCCTCTTTAGTGCACTACATTTCCAACAGAAAGCGGCTTCGGAGTGAACCATAACAAAAACGCGCCTTTATATCGCGTCATGTACAGATGGACCAATCAGAAGGGTCGTCTATAAAGCCCCGCCTCTTCGATTTCGTCACGAAAGCGCGCGCTCAGCTTTGGAAACCATCGCTTGCACTTCCGGGAAACGAGAGCGAGAGAGCGCGTGCGTGCGTGTGTGAGTGAATGTGACGCTTGAGACGAGTAGAAGACGGTAAGAAACTAAAATAAAAATCGACTCTAAAAGGAACACAGTTATTCCCCGCGGTGCTTTACACATCGTTCTTGTGTTTATGACCGGTTCTGCGTGTACTGCGGTTTCAGATAGAGTTCGCGTGCTCAACCGGAAACACACGTTCACGCGCGCGCTGCGTCGCGGAGCTCGAGGCCGACAAGTACGCCTGTCCCTAAGCTAAGCTAAAAGCTAAGCTAACTAGCACGCGCGATTTAAACGTCGCCATTGTTGTTTTTAATTATTATTTGTTTCAGTTGTTTTTTGGATTTGTCTTAGATATAACTTTGTTTATCACATACAAATGTAATTGACCACACTGACTCAGAGTAGCGCGCGTTTTTATTGATTTAGTTTGCGTTCAGTTTAGTGCAAAACCGCACTACAGTGTGCAGAGTGAGTAGTGAGAGTCGGAGGCTGTGTTCCAAACGGCTGCCCACTTCACTACATAGTGCACTACAGAGTGCGCGAGCGCCATTATTTCTTGTCTTAACGCAGCGTACTCGTTTAGGGAGCACGCAGCCATTTGGGACCAGGTTATAATATGTGACTCGATAGGATGTTCTGCATTAGAAATAAACCGAAACCAACGGATTATTAAAACAAATGATACATGTAGTATCTTTAAAATCTTTTTTTAACAAGACCAACTTGCACTTTGTGGTTTTATTAAAAAAACAACAACAAATTGTTCGGTAAATGGTTGCCCTGATACTCCATAAATTAGTCAGGAAATTGAATTAAATGAACAAACAAGACCGAAAAAAACAAAACCTGACACATTTTCTGATAATAAATGTGACTTTTACTGTTGGATGGCTGAGTTAATCTGCAAAAAAAGCATAAAATGTTGGATTTTACAGCCAGGTGACGAACAAAGAGGCTGTTAGCATGTTGGCTAAACTCAGCTCTGACTAGCGAGTTTAAATATTCAGTGGCGTTATTAGCTTCATGCTAACCGGCTAACTGTTTTTTTTTTTAATCTACAAACATTTCTACAATAATTTTTTAGCTATATTTAATTTACAAGTTGTTAGTTAATAAATAGCAGCGTTGAACAGTGGCTAGAACACCGTAATAATATAATAATATTAAAATATTGCACAAAAATGCAAAACATCACACATGGGGTCCATTGAATTCTTCTGTTTTAGTAGTAATAATGTAGAAAAAAGGTTTGTTTGTATCTAAAAGACGTGTAATTTGTCTCACATTCACCTTCTAATTCCATAATTTTTTAAATTACTGGCCTGATATCGTGAGCCCTGTTTGGACAGGATTAGTTTTACCTCCTGAGCTGAGGTAAATATTAGCATTAATATCTCTGGGATTTTCGTTTTATCTCCTGAAATGAGGTAAATATCAAAATCCCAGAGATATACATGTTAATCTCGCCCCACTCTAAAAGGTGCAAGAAATCAAAGAGCAAAACGATTGTTTCGAATATCTGCAACCTTTTCTCTTGTTAATTTGTTTTACTTTATTCCCCTGATCATATTTGGTTTGTTTCTGTATTTTTTTTTTCTTTCGGTTTATTTCCTTTGGCGTTATCAGGATTGTAACAGTGGATAGGTTTTGTAAATTCTCTTTATGTGTATTTTTTTGAGTGTTCTTGTTCTGGGGGGAAAAAATCCCGTCCCCACACCCAGTGTCGATAAACGTTTACCCGCTGTGTGTGTGTGTGTGTGTGTGTATACTCGTCTGTAAAGATTACGACATATTTCGCTTTCTATAAAGCGATCGGTGTAAATAACTCCAGGTAACGCGTTTCCTGTCTGAACTGACATGATGATGGTAAAGATTTTTTTTAAACAGTTAAAGATTTCGCACTTTTTCTTCAATGTAAAGACACTCCAGGAAGACTATCTCCGTCTAGTAAAGTTAAAACAAACACAAGTTAGATTGAATGATTTCCTTCTTTATGCTGTAATAACTAAATGGCTCATAAATGCCTGCGCGTGTAATCTTTGACATCTCGTCTAGCTTTTCTTGCTTATATTAGAGTAGGACGATGTGATCAAAATATCACGATACGAGAAGACATTTCTGCGATATCACAATATGTATGAAGATGCATGAGGTTTTTATCCGAAAGTTAGTTCCCGTCCACTAATGTGATTGGTCGAGTCGGTTTCCAAGAATAATTATATTTCCTCCTGTACCTTTTAATGGGAATGTACAGATCCATGTGAGCTAGCTAGCTGATGTGCTGTACAGTGAGTGTAGCTTCTTCAGGATCTCTATCTGCTAGCAGAGAAAAAAATAAACAAAACGTTTGGTCACACTGTGTCTGAAATGTCACTCAGTATTAATTTCACATTTCATAGAACTTGTATAAAAGCAGTATCGCGCTCATAGTCGTGAGATTATACTGAATAATCGGCACGGCTGCGATCACTTACGATATTCGGTATAGCCGCACTCTTGCTCGTGCGATATTGCTTAAATATATAGGTTCACAAGGTTCGCAACTGAGTTTAATATCTACAGAAATAAATTAGAACTGAAAAGGAAGAAACCTAGAAAAAGAACCTGTAAAGATGTTATAATTTTTCAGTGAGAGTTAAAACCGTACAAAAACTTTAACATCAAGTCGCCTGCTTCTCATCAGAGTTAAAAAAAAAAAAAAAAACGTGTTACAGAAAGACATAATGATATGCACAATGTGTTTTTTTTTTTTTTTTTTTTTTATCATTGACCACAATATTGATATTTCATCACATTTCCCAGCTCTAACTCAAAACACAGCATAAGGAATGTACATATTTATGTTCCTGCTGCTGTCGCTCATTTATTTGTAGCCTAAAAATCACTAGCTACGTAAATCAGTTATTATATAATCAGTTACTTTTTTATTTGTGAAATAAATGAAATGCACATATTTGGCTTGTTTTAGCCTGTTCTTTTAGCTGTTTAAAATTACGTCTCTCAAGTTCGCCGTTTACGAATTTGGCGATATTGTCGTCACCCGGCTTTATCGGCTTAATATTGTTTCTTGAAACGTTTCAGGCCATCTCGACTTTTAAACGTTCAGTTTTAATTCTGTCTAAGCTGGATGTGGGTTTAGAAATAACAGCCATTTGTCTCCTGCACGTCGGTTTTTAAGTGTGTGACCCAGAGATGGATATCAGACACGTTAATGCTGTGACTCGCACAACAGCAAGAGGCAAACATTGGGGATGATGTTGAAAGCTTTGAGAATGTAGAGATGTGGTTTTAAGTTGCTGTAACTCGTCCAGGTTGCAGGTTCGAGATGTCTTACTCGTCACGGAGTTCCCTGGACTGTAAGGTGTATGTGGGTGACCTGGGCAATGGCGCGGCGAAGGGCGAGCTGGAGCGTGCGTTCAGCTACTACGGGCCTCTGCGGAGCGTCTGGGTGGCGCGGAACCCTCCTGGCTTCGCTTTTGTCGAGTACGAAGACTCCAGAGATGCCGAGGACGCCGTGAAGGGCATGGACGGAAAGTGAGTCGGCTTGAGTTTAATATCTGCCAACGTTTCCCCATGACGTTTCATGTTCTTATACAACCCCAAACAGTGTAGTTTTTATTCTTACAGGTGTGCTTTTGAGTGTAAATGCATAACATGTCTACATTTAGAAGAACATAACGGGAGGGAAATGCATTTTTACGCAAAAAAAAAAAAAAAAAGACATTGATGTATCTTCTTAAAGCTTCAGTTACGTCACACAGGTGACCTATTTTCAGGAGACTCGTATTTCAATGAGACTGTTAATGAAATATGATAACCACAAAACACAAGGCAACATTCCCAGTGAACTTTTAATTAAAAAAAAAAAAAGTTTTAAGTGACCTAGCATGGCTCGATTTCTTAGTGCCGTAGCTTTAGTTGAACGTTTGCTTACAGTGATGACTCGAGTTCCAAATTTTGGTCTAAATATTGGATAAATATTTCCAGTTAAACTGGTTAAAAAATCTCTCGGAGTTGATTGCGGAATCCGATGAGCATCTTCCCTGCGTATTTTATATATATTTATATATAAATATGTGCCAACTCTAGAAGTATTTAAGTGTTTCTTGGAAAATATCTCTATTAAGGGAGAAATATTTTTGATTTCTAAATGGTAAAATTCTAAATGGCATGGCCATGGCATGTGATATTACATGTGACATGTGACTTCTTTCTCTTTCCCAGAATGCTCTGCGGGGCCCGCATCCGCGTCGAGATGTCAAACGGAATGTCCCGGAAGTCCCGCTTCGGTCGGCCAAGCCGCAGACAGTTTGATCCAAATGACCGCTGCTACCAGTGCGGAGAGACTGGCCACTACGCCTACGACTGCTACCGCTACAACAAGAGAGGCGGCAGACGCAGCAGGTACACACACACACACACGTGTCTAATGTCTCATCTGACAAATGTAACTCCGAAGTCCATGTCATTCTGTTATAAATAAATTGTTAGCTCTGACAAAATGCTGTGTTATAAGAGGAATAAAACACTTCCTGTTGTTACTTTATCATAACTGTTTATTTGGAGTGTGTGAGCTTTAATCACAAGAACTGCAGCCCCAAACATTTAGTGAAACTTTAAAGGAGCTAGTTCTGAAATATCTGTGTACAACTGCACAACAGTAGCTCATTTTTAAAAATTGTCTTTTCAGGTCTCGCTCTCGGTCCAGATCTCGTGGTCGTCGCTACCACTCTCGCAGCCGTAGCAACGAGCGGTAAGAACGCTGTACACGTTTTTACTGTCTCACTGTTTCAGAGACTAATTCTACTGGGATGTGATGTTGACTTGAAGGCTCTCGGCGTACTGATCGTGTGTGTGTGTGTGTGTGTGTGTGTGTGTGTGTGTGTGTGTGTGTGTGTGTGTGTTGCAGGAGATATCGCTCTCCATCCTACTCCAGAAGGCGGAGCAGGTGAGTTCTGCTGTGCTTTGTACTTTATAGCTGTCAACAGCTGATCCATCACAGCTCCTAGATCTTTCCATGGAAGCTAGTCAGCTAAATGTTTAGTGTGTGTGTGTGTTTAGGTCGGCATCCCCGGGTCGCTCCAAATCCCGAACCCCAGTTCGACGCTCTCGTTCCCCTGTGCGCCGATCCAGAAGTCCTGCCAGGAGGTCCAGAACACCAGTCCGCAGGACCAGGTACGACCCACACACTCTGTTCATGAGCATGGGAGTGTTTAGCACTTATTTCAGATGAGGAATTATAATTTTTATTTTATGATGCGACAGATTAATATTCTGTGTGTGTGAGACACGGAGCTACTTTTCTTGTAATAACATCAAACAATACAGTGATGAGCGACAATCGAGTTTCGCCTGGTCCCACAGCTAAGTGCTGTCCAAGCTAAGTGCTGTCCAAGCTAAGTGCTGTCCAAGCTAAGTGCTGTCCAAGCTAAGTGCTGTCCAAGCTAAGTGCTGTCCAAGCTAAGTGCTGTCCAAGCTAAGTGCTGTCTTCTGAAACCTGCATTTGGTCTCCACTTGGCACCCAAAAATGGAAGAAAAACCACAGTGTCCAATTTTCCTTTAAAGTTGAACTAATATAAAACGCTGTATAAATTCTACAGCAAACTCTTACGTTTTGTTGCAGTGAGGACGAACGAGTGGCTTGTTTATGTTGTGAACGCAGCAGTAAAGGGGAATATTTCAGCAAAAATATCGAATGTACATGTTTTTATAAACCATAATTTGCCATTTGTTGTAGTTTTGCACCAGAGCTATGAGGCAAATGTCTTGTAATTAATTATAATTAATGGAAGTTTCTCACTCAAAATCTTCACTATAAACATCTGGTTCTTTGGTGATTTCACACCTACGGAGTTGCTTATGCAGATTATAATTTGAAATTCAAATGGAGAATTATATATTTTGGACTATCGATTGCATTACTTTGTTTGAAGTGAGTTTATGGAGATTTTTGTATTATGTATTTTCAGAAAAGATCCATGTTGGAATTGATTTCCTTGGTTGAACCATTTCATTTCTGCTTTGAACGTCTTGCACTTAAGTGAAGGTTGTATATCAACGTGTCTCTGTTCTGTCTGTGTGTTTTGTGGTTTGAACAGTCGTTCTCGTTCTCGTTCACGTTCCCGCTCCGGCTCCAGACAGAGAGTGCGCAGCGCATCCAGGTCCCGATCCAGATCTCGTTCTCGCTCCTTAAGCAAGAAAAGAGACAGGTGAGATCGTCCTGTCCTTCACACACCTAATTCATCTGGGTCTTTTCAGTGAAGAATTATTTGATTTAATTCAGTTAAATGTTAAATTTGTTCCACAATACGTACGTGTGTCGCTGCATCGTTTGGCCAGCGGCTCATGCTGCTGTTGAAGGCAAATTAAAATAAATTTGGCTAATAATCAACGCTATTTTGTTTTATTTGAGTTTATATGTCTGTGTTTTAGAAGATCTTTTTCCATATCTAAACAGCACATGCTTCTTTTGCATACTGAAAAGCCGGAAATCTCCGGCAGCCTGAACTTGACTCTCTGACTCGGCTGATTTGTTCTTGACCCAAATGATTCACTGAAACGAGGAGTGTGGATCAGGCTACACACACACACACACACACACACAGCTGCAATTACCCATAATATACTTGTAAATGTATGGAAATGTAGTGCTTTGGCTTCCACGTTTCAGTTGCAAAGCCCGTCAGCGTTCAAGTGAAGAAATTGCTCTGTGCGTGGCCTTGAGCGATTCTTCACTTCCGTGACTCGTTTAAAAACACTGAATTATTCACAAACATGTTTTGCTTAGTACTGCATGGTGTATTGTGGTGTTTCTTGATGGTACAAGTGTATAGTGTAAAGTATATTGTGTACATAGTGTGATATGTTCCACAGGGAACATGACTTCAGTACATAATGGGTGTAACGGTGATAATCTGTGCTTATGCCTCTGTATGTGTGTGTTTTAGCCGTTCTAGGTCCATCAGCCCGAGAAAGAGCCCGACGCCTGACGCTGACTGATTTGGAACGTCGAACCCCTCTTCATCTCCACCCTTCTCTCTCTCTCTCCCTCCCTCCCCACTCCCTCTCCACTCCAGCGCTTCTCTGCTATACCTCCGTCAACTGATGAACCTCCATCGACTGATGTCATTATGACTTCTGTTCCATCGCAGTCCCCCTTCTTTCAGTTTTCAGTTTCAAACATCTGCATCCGCACCTGTACGTCTCTGCTCTCCTGCCTACCTCTCTTTGCCTATTTTTTCTTTTACACCGCGAGTTTCTTTTCCATTTTAAAAATGTATTCTTAAAATGGTTTTAAGCCATCGTTTTTAGTTTCAGGCCCGAGACTCTGGTCTGTAATGAACGGGACAGTCAGCAGTGTCGGGATTGGAAAAAAAGAATGAGCCATAATTGGGTCAAAGCTAGGCTTGAAGTGTTTTTGGTTTTTTAATTTTTTTTTTGTTTTGTTTGTTTTGGTTTTTTTCCCCTGCTATGAAAATGCCAGTGGTCTTTTTAATAAAGTGAGTCTTTACACATCAGTGTTTCTTTACTGTCTGTTTATTTATGGCGCGATGGACACAAGTCCAACAAGCGTAATTGCCTGAAAGCCCCATAGAGTTTATTTATGATTTGGATATTTCTGTCCACAATGTTTGAGTTTTATGATTCTTTGCATCTGAAAAGAGAAAGTTTAGTGTTTGAATAAACATGAAAATGTTAAAATCTAATG
Source organism: Pangasianodon hypophthalmus (assembly GCF_027358585.1). NCBI lineage: Eukaryota > Metazoa > Chordata > Actinopteri > Siluriformes > Pangasiidae > Pangasianodon > Pangasianodon hypophthalmus. The sequence goes on along the minus strand of NC_069736.1, from coordinate 17,313,292 downwards.
CAAGAATATCAAACCAAGAGGAAATATTGTGGAAGGATGAAAATGTAGAAAAGTGGCTGAGTAGTTTGTTATTTTATCTATTCTCAGTGTTTTAACAGCTTAAACTATGGTTTTTATCCTGCAATGTTAAGGTGAGGCCAAAATAAGAAATATAAAACATTTGGGGTGGGGCATGCTGTTATTAAAAATATGATCAGTGTGTTGAAGTGTATAGTTACTATTGTTAGTGTTTTTGTTTGTTTGTTTTTTCCCCTCTCCATCACAACAATGCCAAAAATTGCAATTTATTTTATTAATGAAAGGACATTTTTAAAAAAAATATTTTTTAAAATCTGTTTAGAGTTACTTTCAGGTTGTGGAATGCCTGTGAAACAAGTTTATCACTTACATTAGAGTAGCTATAAACAGTTTTGAAGATTAAAAAAAAAAACTAAAAATGCAGTTCGTGTTACCGAGAAACTGCAAGGCTTAAACTCCTCTGTTCTGACTTACTGTTACAAATGGCTGACACTGGAGACTCCTTCCATAGAAATTAACATCTCCTTACAGAAGACATAACCCTATCAACACAAGTGTTTTTCTTGGCTTTTGTAAATCAATTTGTTATTGGAGCATCTGTCCTACAAGTCCCTGTGAACAAGCTGTTACTATAGAGATGATAATGTATTAGAAAGAGCGCATTACTATAAACCTATGAGCTGCACTACTGTCAGAGCTGCTGTTATAGAAAATACATCAACAACTTCTGACCAGTCAGGATTCAGCAGTATAAATAATTTGAACACTGATCTGTGGGACTTTTTTTTTGCTTTTGTGAAATTTAAATGGAAGGTTGTGCATCTTAGTGTTCACAGCTCTGATAACATTAATTCAAATGTTATTTAATATGGCATGCTAAAATAAAACAGCGCAAGTTTGGCCAGGAAAATAAATTTTAGATACTGACTTAGGATTTTAATTTAATTTATACACCATTATATCTATTGTTGAAAATGGATTTAAAATAGAACTGTAAAAAGGTGCCAGTGTTCATTTCTGCCACGTTTTTCAAATTATTATTATTATTAGTTTAGGTTTTTGTTATTATTGACTCAGGGTTTCATAAAAAAAAAAAAAAAAAAAAAAATTTTTTTTAGGTCATACCGGAAGTCGTTATTAGTAATTGGACAAACTGACTCACGCGCGCCCTCTCCAGTTTAAATTTAAATTCTAACGGTCGCTCACAAAAAGAGGTCGCGTGCAATCAATTTAGCTAACTAGCTAGCTGTTTAGTTTTTCCACACAGGCAGTGAAAAGCACAAACGACGAAACGACGAAAACAAGACAAAAATGGTGGAAATATCAACATATCCGTTCCTAAACTACTAATAAATCTTCGTAAGACTAAATTAACACTTTATTAACATCACAGCCTCCAGAGAACACGGTGTTTAGGAGAACTGCCATGTCAGGTATGTTTAACCTTGCTTATTAATGCTTATAACTCAAATTTAAGATAGAACAGCACTTGAGTATACTTTTTATTAAGTGTATGTTGTATTTATTTAAAATGTAAGTCAGTTTTGTGGTAGATTTTTTATGTATGTCACGTTTATTTCAGTTTGTTTAGCCAAGTGTCACGTGGTTCACTTTCATAGAGTGGTCATCCAGTGAACAGAATTGTGGGATATTTATCCAAAATTATAAATACAGCTGTCCTTTTTTGAAGCTTGAGACTTCATCTCAAGCTTACATACTGCACAAATCAAGGCTTCCTTTTTGAAGAAATGTGATTATGGCATGTGGTTGTTGATTATCATGATATATAGTGATATATTGTATTGTTTGTGTGTGGTGTTGTGTTACAGAATCCTGTGACAGCGAGTTGTGTAGATCTGGTTGGTACATGCTGATGCCCCTGTTAAACAGCATTGTTATCTATAGCATCAAAGTCAAATCCAGTGGACCAGGGGTTCAGGTCGTACTTGATCAAATGTGAGTGAGTGTGTAGGTGTGTGTTTGTGTATCTCAGTGTGAACATGCCCAATTTCTTTTGCTTTATACACACTATATACATGGGTATAGGCAGCGAGAACTGGTGTGGCTTCTGGTTCTGCCATTCACAAAGGTGTGTCTGTCTTGCTGAAGGAGGCCTGGCCTCTGGGACAGACTAATACGTCATGTAACGGAGGAGAACGCTGTCACTGTGAACGTTGCATTTCAGCTTTTCTTCATTCGTTATTCCTTATATAATTTATAATATATAATTTACCCTTCCCTTGTTTTAGTTTTCCACGTTTCATTTACACCTCTCTAAAATGCGTCCTTGAATTGGCGAAGCAAACAGTCACAAAACTCCTCCTCTGTCGTGCAAGGAGTCGTGGGCAATATTAGCTGAAAAAGTGTCCACGGATCCACACTTCGAAAATCTAGAGGACATAGTAGACCATCCTGGTTCCTTTGGGATCCTCATTTCAACATACTACTAGGACACACTGATTATAATCTCGAATACTGTTTGGTGCGGATAGTAGGCGGAATGAGACGCAGCAGTGGTCTGTGTCTGTCAGTGTGCAGGGGGCGTGGTCTGTGTCTGTCAGAGTGAAGGGGGCGTGGCCTGTGGCTGTCAGCGTGAAGGGGGCATGTTCTGTGTCTGTCGAAGTGAAGGAGGGGTGTTTTGTCTGTCAGTGTGAAGGAGGCGTGGTCTGTGGCTGTCAGAGTGAAGGGGCGTGTTCTGTTTGTCTGTCAGTGTGAAGGAGGCGGGGTCTGTTTGTCTGTCGGAGTAAAGGGGGTGGGGTCTGTTTGTCTGTCGGAGTGAAGGGGGCGTGGTCTGTGCAGAATGGAAGAGTTTCAGTGGAAGGGGTAACATGATCAATATCACAAATTTGCTTCAGTTTAAATTGTGACCTAGAAATAGTGCAGAATCTTCCATATTGAATTTTCAAAATATTGAACACATCCTTTCCATGTTTTACATTTTTACTAATTATGAAACTAATTATTTCTGGTTTTAAATGAAAAAAAAAAAAATCCAGATTTTGATGTGGTTCCAGACTTTTGGACCCCACTGTACGTCGAGTTGTACACATTTATTTCACTTCAGCTTGACTGTTTTCCTGTCAGTTTTACCTCATAATTAGATATTAAATTAAATTAGATTTCTATTTGGTTTATCTTTTCTCTGACTGGTGGAGAAGCCATGTAGAAATATAATACTACTCCTCATTCTTTCCACGTGTGTGTGTGTGTGTGTATGTGTGTGTGTGTGTGTGCGCGTGTATATAGGGGCAGTGACAGAGACGCATCTTGCAGCTACTTTCAGCACTTCGAGTTCACGGAATATCCTTACAAAATGGCCGAAAATGATATCTGCTTTTAAGGTAAGGACGTAAAGCGTGAAATGCTGAGCGCAAAGGAGTATCTTTTACTTTGTTATTAAAAAATACACGTGCAAATCTGATCTGTTTACTCCAATTAAAAAAAGGCAGTAATTTTTATCATGTTCAATAAATATTTAAAATTGATTATTAATAATATTCGCAATGAACAGTTCTTCTGCTGCACAATGTAATCTGTTAACAGTAAGATATGGTTGCTAAGCAACATAACGGACCAAGATTAGAGCATTATATAAACAGATTAATGGCTGAAGTTGAATAGTTTTATTGGTTTTAAACCTGGATAATTCAGATATTTTCTTGCAGTCAGGTCACGCGTGTGTGTATCAATGATTTTACAGCAGCTTTGAACATGACAACAAATTTTAGAACCGAAAATATCCGTATTTATAAAACTAAAATCTAACTTAATCCATAAATTCTTTGTTCTTTTATATCGTTATGAAAAGGTATAGGAATAAATGTGAAAATTCTTCTACAAATTAAGGTTTGTAGTTCAGAATATAGTGTGATACAATGTGATTTTATGTGTTTCCACAGCAGAAATATGACTTAAGTGGTTTATATAGAAAATTGACCTGAATGTGTTACAGTAGCTTATGAGGTTCATTGTAATCAATAACGTCAAGCGAAAGCATTTTTGGTTACGCATTACTGTCTGTGTTGTATGTAAAGTGTAATGATGATAAAACTGAGACGTTTTTGTGTATTCACAGATCGTCCTGGTCAACGTGCTGAGCGTTGTGCTCGCCTGCCTCCTGTATCAGTGCTGCAGAAGTGGACGGATTTCTCGTTTCAACACGACAACATCTCTGCGTCATGTCAGGACAAACAAAGCTCAGGTTCCATTTCCTTTTCTTTCACACTTTTGGCAAATGCAATTACCCATAGATGCACATATTAGAGGCCTAGTTTGTGCGCAATACAAAACAGATAAGCGTGTGCTCCGCCCCCATATACGATGCATGAACCTATCAGAGCTGTTTTCATGCAAATATGGTTTAAAAATGCTAATTGAAAAGTAATATTACCTCCAAATCTTTATTATAGCGTTTTTTTATACACTTATTTACTGCCTTTCCCCAGTCTTAATTTGCTTAACATCGTCAGATTAAAAACAGTTTAATCTTGTGATGCAACGTGGGTAATATTTGTAGAGAAACTGGCTCGCTAATGAACCTGTTTCACACTGTTTTCTTTCTTTCCTTGGTAATATTTGACTAAATAACTATCCTAGCATGCTACACTGTATGGCCAAAAGTTTGTGGACACCTGACCACTGTACCCATATACGCTTGTTGAACATCCCATTCCAGTTGGATTTTTAGTCCCCACTTTGCCGTTGTAATAACCCCCACTCTTCCGGGAAGGCTTTCCACTAGATTTTGCAGCATGTCTCCTGTGGGAATTTCACATTCAGATACAAGAGCGTTTGAGAACAGGCTCTGATTGTTGTGCCTTCCGATTCATCCCAAAGGTGTTCAGTGGGGTCACTGGAGCATCGTCATGCTGGTCCAGGTTTGTGCCTCTTAGTTCCATTGAAGGAAAATCTTAAAGTTAGTGTATCACTTAGACTATATGGACAAAATTATGTGGACACTGTCATTCCCTATCTCGATTAGTCTATCTCGAGTATAACAGAGAGTAAATAATGACTGGTGTTACTGGTTTGGAGGCAGAAGAGAGACATTAATCAGGACAATCCTGTGATTGCATTTGCCAAATCAATTGTCTGTGTTATTTTTAGCTTCACTGTTTGTCCTGGCTTGGTTTTCTGTGAGAAGGGTAACCAAATTCAGCACGGCTAATTAGTTAGGCACACTTTCACTTACCAGTGAAAAATGGTTAGAAAAAAGCGATTATAGGTAGCGAATAACAATAAAAGGTCGCAGAATTATTCGATCAAGGGAAATTCCTTTAATTTTTTTATCGTAGAGATCTAGAGCCAGGACATACAGCTGGATGCTTCAGCAAGCTGTTGAGGAGCATTTCTTAAACCACAAGGTAAACAGTGAGAAGGCTGTGATGCATATCTGGTGGAAAAAAAAAACAATCAAAACTGCTACATGCTAATGTAGACATTAACAGTCTGATACCGTCAGGAAATCTGGATATTTCTAGCCCAAGCCGTAGGAACGGGTAGCAAACCAGTAGTAAATAAAACAACGTATTTCCGACAGGGTTTACTAATGGCTTTTATTTAGAGAACGAAAACATCTTTTTTTAATTATCTTTCTTAATTTGCCATGATATACAGGGCAGGAAAAAAGAGCTTAAACAATAATAAAAATGATCAAAAAAATCACATAGGAACAAAAACACTACATTTGTACAAAAAAAAAAAAAAAAAAAAAAAAACCACAGAGCCACCTTGGGACACATTGTGGGGTCAGAGGTCAGGGTTCAGTTAGCATTCTGGGCCGTGGAGAAGCATAGCTTCAGAGTGAAGGGGTACGGTCCGGCTAAAAGAGACAAAATAAAGGGAGAGTTTATACTTAGTCACAAAACAAAATAGGAAATATCAGTATATATGATATGATGACTCATGCTTTGTGGATACGTACTAGGGTTCTTCATCTGGTAGTGGTTCATCACGGAGAGCGCTTCCATCGCATCGTTGATCGTCTCCCATTCCAACAGACCAGACGCACTCCTCTCACCTGCAGCACCGACACACACTGATTGATAATTACCATGTTTAGGTTAAAAGAAGAATACAAAGGTTTAATGTGTGAAATACTAGCTTGTAAAATATAATAGTTTTACAGTATTGGTATGTCCTGATGGTAAACAACGACTGTTGACCTTAATGGAAAAACATTACCATTTAAACGTGACCCCAAAATAGTCGCTCGTTAAAACTCGCATTGCAATCAGAGGGCAGCTAGGTAATATTTTTGGGCAGCGCCGGAGACGCGCTAAACTCAGATGTGATTCAGAAGGCTTCTCAAATGCGATAATGAAATCGTTTTCAGGAACATTTCTGCCGCTACAGCGAAGCAAAAGAATTTTGGCATTGGTCTACTTGTAATACTCCCATTGGTGTTACAGGAACATTCTAGAAAGATTCATTAGCTTTAGTCAGCAATATCGTGGTGGCAAGGGTTTTGAAAAACAAGAGCTACTCGTGAGGTAAACTCAAAGGTTTCCACGGTAAAACTTGGTATTATTTACGTGTACTGGGTAACGTGTTTACATAGTATAAACCGGGATTATACCTGCTATGCATACACAAGATGGCTGTAACACATCCTGAGGTTGTTTGGAGTGTCGCTTGTACACATGCGGGCAACTATAACAGTAGTGTCTCAAAGCGCACGCTTCCGTACTGTTCTAGGATAGTTATTTTTGTATTAACATTAACTGATTTCCTGTCAGTATTTGAATTTTAAAAACTTCCTGTAGCCTTAAAAGCGACAAAAAGGTCCGTCTTGGGTATCAGTCTTCTCTAGATTAATAAACACTTTTTGAACGTACGGTGAGAGATTTTGAGCGGAGACGCCACTCATGACAACAATCACAACGATGGCAGAAAGTATGAGAGAAGGACAGAGCTTGTTGTTTAACATCGCTGTGCATGAAATCACAATGTTTTACAGTTCAGCTTGGAAACCTGCGATCTAGCGGACGTCACTTTTAATCCTCCAGATGTACGCAAGATACACACAGGTGCGTGGGGGAACAACGCCGCACACACTGCTTCTGCTGATGTGCACAAAGTCACGTGCCGAGGGTAAACCCAGACCTTACACTGTTTCACTCAAACTCTCAGACTTACTTTTTCCTGTGAAAAGTTTGACGCTGTTTGGAGGCTTTATGGCGAGCTCTTCACAGATCTGCAGGGGGGAAAAAAATAGAAAAAAGGGACACTTTAATTTCAGGAGCACTGTTTATTCCATGCTGTATTTAATAATGTAATAAAGTAGCTGTGGAAAAACTAACAACTGCTAAAGAAAAAATAAAAGAAACCAGACTTGAACTCATTTAATGTCACACTTTATGCGTGTGTGTGTGTGTGTGTGTATATGTACATATATGTATGTACACACACACACGCACACGCACTTCTACATTGTGTACCTGGTTGAAGATCTCGACTGAGCTGTCCGGTTGGCCGTTAAAGAAGTGCAGGACGTTGCTGGGCCTCTGGATGCGGTTCTTGGCCGCCTGTTCGGCAGTGCTGAAGCGGTTGTTCCTGCTGCCGTGGAAATCCTTAAAGCTGGTGCTGCCATCCTCCAGCTGATATGACTGCCCGGGGATTATAGCCTGCTGCTTTGATACACTGCACCACAGGAAATGGTATGTAACACACACAGTATAGAGCGCAGGATCTTCCTACTACTGCGTTTAAAGTCCCTGATTGTGCACCTAACGGACAATGTAACATACACAACCCAAACCTAATAACCAGCAATAATAAATATAATATACAGTAATAACAACGAGGGCAGAGTGATGGTGTAGTGCCACATTATCAGGTCTCAAATGCATATAGTGCTCTGAGTCCTGCCTTCACTTCAGAATAAACCAGCCACAAATCCATAATAATTGGAGCTGACAGTTTTATTAATATAATCCAACATTTTAAATATAAGCTAAATATGTAAATATGTACCATTATATTTATTCAAACCTTTTGTTCTTGTCCTTTGGACCCATAGAACCCAAATCAGTTAGGACTGTGTTAATATTCTGTATTAAGATTTAGCTTTAGCAAATACACAACCTTCTGAACAGTCTGACTTGATCTCACTTCACATTTAAAATTATTTAATTATAATTTTAAGCCTAATCTAATCTAATTAATCTAACAGTAGTGAGGGTCACTTTAAGAGTCATATCATTATATGATTCACTAAGACCATCACTAAACCACTTTCCAGGGGGAACAAAGCGAAGTGTGTAGGAACATACCAAATGTTGAGTTTCTGCCCGAAGAGCATGGTGTGGTTGAGATGCGAGATGGCTCTCTCCACTGCGTAACAGTCCCCCATCTCCACCATAGCAGCACCTGGCTTACTCTTCATGAACTTCACCTGAGCGCGCACACACACGCGCGCACACACACACACAAATGTTAGTTACTCAAGTGTCTAAAACTTCAGCTCAAAACAACTTGGTGATGGATGAATAAAGTATGATCAAAGGTTAAACAAGAGTCCAAAAGTCAAGCAAATTAATACAAAAATCGTAAGTGTGATCTCGAGTGTGCAAATTAATAATTGAGTAAATATCCAGCGTTAGGAGTACGTATTAGCATTTTTTTTTTATGATGCCAAAGTGTGTGTGAAATGAATATATAAATTTCAATTTCATCTCTCCAACACCTAAAATTGCCCATTTTAAATAATGCATTCTTAACTTTGTATTTAAGTCAGCTTTTGTTTTTAATTAACAATTAATGCAATGAGCCCCAACTTATCAGCTCAAAATTAAAAACAGCACAGGACATCTGAAAACTCATTTTTATGACGGGTGGGCCACCGTTAAACACATGCAGCTATGAAACTGTGCATCACTTTTACACTCAGCAATGAGAAACGGTGACTCATTGTAATTTAGTTTAAAAAGATTACCAGTACAAGGAAACTCACCCTCTCAACGTTGCCATAAAGACAGAAGATATTGAAAATGCGCTCGGCGTTGATCTTAAAGGGGTCAAGGCCGTAAACCATGATGACGGGAGAGTCGGCCTGAGCGGCGTATTCAGGAGGAGGGCCGTGACCGTACTGAGGGCCTCCGTAACGAGGGCCGCCACGGGTCCGGCCCAGAGGTGGTCCCATTCTCCGGCCCTCGTAGTGTGGAGGAGGGGGGCCGTACGTTTCATCATAGTGACCGTAACCACTCTGAGGACCGCCTGCAGGAAAGAGTACAACAGATGAAATGGTTTAAAAAAAAAAAAAAAAACATGCAGGAAATGCCATCACTATGCAGAGGACACTCTGCTATTTGACCATTCTTTAAGATGCACTTAACTTTATTACTGCTGTTATCCAAGCTTCTTTATAGATGTAGCTAGCCAGGCTACATTAACATCTCCTTTTTTGCTAATTACATGAAAGTTATTTGCCAATCACTAAAGAAAGATTGGTTCAGCAAAATGAAAGTGCCTTTACAGGACACAACACTTTATAAAAAAAAAACAAAAACGACTCGGCCCTGAAAACAAGCTGTTAATTTCTCCCAAGTTCAAGAGCTACAGCTATGGTGTCTTCACAGAGAGCTAAGGAATTTCGCTCCTTGTTTCAGCTACACATGATACCAAATTCCATGTGGTGAGTATAACAAAGTAAAGCTTTATTAGTCATATTTTCATGTGATTTTTTTTTAAACTGGTAACACATTATTTCCCAACGTTTTCCTCCCAAAGTGTTCCTCCCACCTCATTAACTTTTAAGATATCTGTCTACTGGTTCCCCACTTTGTATGTTGGTTTAAAGTCATGAAAGCTTGTCAGAGGCGTTTATGCCTAGTTGCATTTGGTAAACTAGGACCGATCAATCACCTGCTAGGAGAGGAGTTTGCAAAGGGACTATTCGTAGCGAATCACATTTTAGAAAATCCTTAAAGATTATACACATATGCAAACAAAAGGTGCAGAGGGTATATTTCTTGCAGGAGTCATAAAGGAAAAAAAAAAGATCATGCAACCCAAGTCACATTCTTGCTGGATGATTCTGATTTAGTCAAATCAAGTGGCATTATATCCTGGGTAATTTTGTGCAGAGCTTGGCCATGCGCAGCAGATGCATCATTAAAGCTACCTTTCATTAAAGTGGGCAGGGCTTAGAATTGTAAGAGTGTGTGTGAGTGACTAACCATATTCGGGTGGGTGGTCTCCAAGCAGAGCTGGCTGCCTCTGGCGCTTGTTTGGATTTGTAGTGGGGTCTGACAGAGAGAACACACACATACACACCAGAGCCAATCAGCTTGAGGGGCAGCACACAAGAACCAATCAGATTAACAGGCTAAAGAAGGAGGGGCAGTGCAGTTGTGACTGGCATGCAGGAGAGCCTATGACTGCATTAGCTTTAAACACCACATGGTGGGGCAACGTCTACATAAACACCATGTAAAAGATGCTGAAAATAAGATTATTGATGTAAAGACATGTAGAGATGTTTGTTGTTCAAGCTAATTACGCATCCTTACGTATTTGGTTTTAAAAATCTTAGATCTCACGCAAACACACCTTGAGAACTGTTCCAATTGCCGTCTGAATCAGCATCTGTACAGACACAGGTATACACACATCAGACATGCATAAAAAAAGCAACACAGGGAAAACAAAATTAACAACTTTACAGAAGGGTTAATTAAAAAAAACAAACAAAAAAAACTATTTCTACAGCAGATCAAAAGATCTAAATCAAGTGGGACAACTATTTCTTTACCGTACATCACTATCGAGGTGCACGTTGCACTTGTTCACACACTATTGCTCTTTACTATTTTATTGAACTGAATGGAAGATTGACTAACTTAGATAGCTAACTACCTGAGAGATTTATTTACACACACACACACACACACACTTGTCATATGGCAATCAAACAGCCTACAAACTTACATTTGAAAAGAGCGACAGCTATAACCACCACATGTTCTCAAAACTCGGGTTCAGTAAACCCTAGAAGGCATCTATCCCACCTTCTCTAGCACTTGGGTTTGCCTAGCGTTGGTGTTTGGGAACTAACCACTAACTTCTAGCAGCCCAAAAAGACCATGTTCAGCTGCATATCTTGCTAGTTCAGAGGTTACACATTAGCTCGTTGGATGAATCATAGAAAATCAGTACCTGTTCTATGTTCAACACAGGAATTGATCAAAATTTTCCGCTTTCATGCGGTCAGTTTTATCAAAAATTGCGCAAACAACTAAGTTGGTACCTCTTAAACTAACACTTAGCTATATCCATACTTGACCCTAACCTGCTACAAAGTTACCTTTAAGACAACTAATATGACTTACTGGGTTTCGGATCAAGACCATTTTTCTTATGTTCTCCCCAATCTGGTCATCTCCCCAATCTGGTATTTCCCACCTACCAGCCTGCTGAATATACAACAGCTACGAACAGGGGAGGGTGAAGGTTAACACGTTTTTATCCAAGACACGTGAAACCAACCAACCGCATCTTTTTCAACTGCTGCTCATGCTGCGTCACGGGGCACCATAACACACTCTGAGGAAAGCACTATCTGCCCTCTTCCACACACATGAGCACACAGACCCCCATGACTGCCTAGTGTCACTGTGATTAACAGGGGAGACAGTATGCCCAATTTTGCTCACTTGGCACCTCTCAACGACAGGGCGAACACTTTTGTGTCGTGTCACTCAGGAGCTGCATCAAGACCTTCTTACTGGCCCAAAGCACCGAAGACAACAAAGTGCAATGGCTTTACAAGAATGGCCAAAAATTCTTAAGTCTGGAACCACCAGTTGAAGGTCTTCTTTCCTGGACCATGGGTCCACTGGGTATCAGGAACAATGAGCAAACATTTGCTTATGATTCAAAAGCACAAACAATTAGAGGCTTCCAGTAGTTAGCTATGGCATTATGCACTCTGATCCCTACTTTGTTCATGTTTAACAAGGACCCCTGTGTTCCTTTAAGGCCTATGAGAAGGGAGTTAATGAAAATCAAGACTGCACTTTTTTTTAGTGTGTAGAATGGCAATCATCTTTATTTGAGGCATTAAAAGGTCTTTCAGCAGACACACCAAGCATGGCTAGCAACGGGTTTAAAGGGGCAACTCATGCTGTATGCAAGCTGCCAGGGCTGAAGGGCCAAACAACTGGCACGAATCAGCAAGTCAGGGTGTTTTGACGGCGGTACTTACTTACAGTGGTATGAGAATCCGAGGTGTAACTGGTTGAACCAGAGACGCTTTGCCCGTAACCCTGTTCCTTCAACCCAAAGATTCGATTCCCAGGCATCAGTTTTCGTTCTCCTTTGTGCTTTACTTAGACTTCCAAGTGCTTTGAGGCTGCCTTGAGTGGTTCCCAGGCACACACACACAGTGCTTACCGTTCAGAAGAAGGGGCTGCAGACACAGCGGCGGTTTTGAGGACAGACGCCACTGTAGCGGCCAAGCTAATCCGAACCTGTGTCACACGGAAGGCGTAACAGCAGTCAGAACACGAATCGCCGCTCTCAAGGTGAAAGAGTTAGCAAAGAGAGGGAGGAGGAAGGTGAGAGAAAGGAGAAAGAGAGACAGAGAAGGACCTGATTCCTCAAAGAGAGAGAGGGCTTAAGGAGGGATGACGAGGCTCTAGCTACATGTTCAGTGCTTGTGTCTTCAGTGATCCTTTCCATGTGCTGTAAGTGTGGTGTTGGCCGCAGTGGTGTCCCGGTGGGATACTGTGATGCTTGATGTGTTCTCATGACGATGTCGAAGCTTGATGTGCACTATGTCTGTGCGGTGACTATGAAAAATTGAACTACAGGATGTGACGTCGTGACATGCTGTTCATAGCATCTATAGAGAAAAACCTGCTTGGTGTGGTGAGCAATGACGATCTCGACTTGTCGGCATGGGTAGTGTCTGCTTGGCATGTAGCATTAGAATTGCAGTGATCCTGACGTAATGTGCACTGATGATCCTGGGGTGGTGTGTCATCCTGCCATGTTGTGACGATCTCTGTGTGGTGTGGCAACAGTCGTGGACTCTGTGTGCTGTTGTGGTAATGTGAGCTCAGCGTGCCATGGCAAAGCTCTGACCCTGGTGATGTTGAAATCTTGGAAGTGGAATGGCAATGTCTGCTCAGAACTCAAAAATGTGGAGCGACGGTAGCAAAAAAAAAAAGTAGCCCGCACACCAAAGAAACAAGACATTAAGACAGCAAACAGGGAATAAACACAAGGTATGATCCTTCCACCTCTTCTTACAATCTGTCTTAGTGTCTGCATGTCATGTTTGCTGGTTGACTTGTGGTGATGTGTTAAGGGGGAAAAAATCTTCTGTGATTGGCTGCAATGTATTAGCCAAAAAAGCCCATCCCCCAGATATGGTGCTAAATCAGAGAGAGTAGTCGTCTTGACGAGGAGATGAAACATGTCAACTGTTCTGAAGTGTTTCTGTTCCGTGTAAATTTGGCATAGACATCTGAGGTGTTTCTGTTCCATGTGATGTTTGACGTTTGAGATGTGCCTCCATGTGATTATTCCACGGTGTTTGAAGAGTAGCATGTTTGGTGTGTTGTTTTCTGAAGAATGCTCATTTGGAGTATATGAATGCCGCTTGAAAAATGTCCTGTGCATTTTGTATTGTAGACAAAATGACCGAAATGTTCGGTAGGCACTAATGTTACATATTTCATTACTTATAATAACATTAGTACTAGTCCTTTAATCGGTTACAATACAATTGTCGAAGGTACTCAAACTATTAATTTCACTAACAAACCAAACAAAACCATGAAAAACTATCGAATAATCAGGATAACTGGAGTTCACTACTCATCCAAGGGGCTTAGTGAGTTCTACTAACACCTCAAAATTAAAACTAGAATGGAAGACTAATAGCTTCCTTCAAGACTCTCCTCCAAGAAGAGGAAGCATGTCTGTTTTGAAAGAGGTGTGAATATGCCCGTCTCTAAAAAGAGGCAGTGGTTTTGGCGACAACACTCGTTATTGGCTCACCATCCCCCCAGCTTCACCGCCAATTCACACCTCCAGGACCCAATGGCCATCATCTGGCCTAAAGTTACACTGAAACCACTTGGGGGATTTTCACACCATTCTGCAGAACTGATGAAGCCCCTCAGATGAATAGAAACCAATCGTCTGTGATCTACTAAGAATCAGTTCTGTGACCTGAATGACCGAACCCTTCACCCAGCAGCTTGTGTAGACCATCATAGCCAATGAATATTCAAAACCACGCTAATAAAAACCTATGAACTAGAGTTTATATCTTCATTTCGGATCTTATCCTTGAGCGATCATTAAAGCTCCAGCACACACCCAGCTGATCATTACTTATGGACTATCTACATCAGGCATGAGGTTACACCAATCGGTTCATAAACACTAGACTTAAATATTAAATTTGTAGCAACAATCTTCCAATGAAAACCTCTTGAAGTATAAGAACTAACAAAATAAGAATAAGGGACCAGTTAGCATGCTCACACTAGCATAAAACTAAGTGGTCCTTTGGCTTATTAGCATTTCAGGAAAAAAAGGTTTCCTTTAGCAAACAAATTTATAAAATAAAGTAAAATCTCCACCATGTTGTGTGCTCTGAGTGCAGCGCCATGCGGAGTGACCGACAGTGAGCGAAGGAAGGGAGGGTTCCTCTACCGAGTGTGACGCATGCTTGTGTGTTCAACACGACACGGGTGACATGCGATTTGGTGGTGGTGGTGAAAACACATACAAGAGGCTAAAGTGCATGTGTGTGTCAGCTTGTGTGTACCATTAAAGACTGAACTGATTGACCGTGTATGTGTCTGTGCATGAAAAAATGAGCTGAAGTGACACCACTGTGAAGTGACCTTTTGCGAGTTCCACAGTGATGTCACTACAGGAAGCTTAACCACATAACTATTTCCAGGAACAGTGTGTTTGTGTGTATGTGTGTGCTTTACCTTGGCCGCTCAGACTCGGGTTGGTGTAATCCCAAGTGTCCTGATCGTTCTTGAACACATTAAGTCGAGTTGGCTGTAGGAAGGAAGGAAAAAAAAAAACCTTTGACTAGAAACTCAATTAGGAGGCGTGGCCCAAAGTTTAAAAGGTGGAATTATGCATTAGAAAGCATTTGGATGTAATATCATTGTAGATTAATGTGCACAACATTAGACTGGCAGATATACACTTCTACTCGTTAGCTACATTAGCTCTCTAAGGCTGTAATTAACTCTCTGGTTAGTTCAGAGGGTAAACAATGGAATGTAGGATTTGAACTGGGGGAGAAAAAAAAAAATCACAGATATGAAAAAGACTAAAAAGTGAATGCTGATCACTGACCTTGGCATATTCGATTTTGAGGGTGCAGCAGCCGGAGTAGATATCGGCTCCGTTGAGTGATGCTTTTGCTCTTTGAGCACTTTGGACCGAATCAAATGTGAGCACCAAGTTAAGGAATTCACACACACACACAGAGCGATGAACTAAAATTTAAACTAAAGCCCCACCATACAGTTCATAATAAACACAACGAGTTTTATAAACAATTCTAGAAATCCTGCGCTTCAGAATTAAGCATTAAACATCACACGACATGTCAATCAATCACAGCAAGCTCATCAGACTTTATGAAGGATATTCCACCATGGCCTGGACGCCGTTCTTCCTGAAGATCACGATCCTCTGCACAGGGCCACAGTTATTACAGATGGTGTACAACACGTCCTGCAAACGACAAGCAACTCATTTAGATGACATTCTCACCAACGCATGCACACATCACCACACTCTGACTATTAGTTAGTGTTTCGGAGTATGTTACCGTGGTAATTGGGTAGATGGGGTTCATGATGGTGAAGAGCAGGATGTTGTTGACACTGGGGGCATCGCCTGAGTCCCCGGGCCGAGAGATCTTCTGACTGGTGGAATAGTTGATGTAGCAGGGGCGTCCAGCAATGTACACCTGGTTGTCGTTGGCGTACGTCACCGCGTTGCACGAGCCGCCCATGTCCTCGTACTCCACCAGAGCCTGGCGCTTGTTCGGCATCAGCACCACATAGCTACACCAACACACACAGACATAGTCAACTAACAGAAACCTTAGCAAATTTTTATCTTTGCCATATTCCTGAACGTCGTTCCCATCCACTCTGAAGTGAAGAACACACCAGGGTTCCGTTCAAATGGAATAAACACCACTTATTAGGAAAAAAAAGCTTGTGTGTTGTACCTGATGGTGCCAAACTCTCGCAGCGCCTCCACCAGGTCAGACTCGGTGATGCCGTCCACCAGACCCCTAATGTGCACCACCAGCGAGGGCAGGGGCTTATGAGGGTCCTCATAAACCTCCTAAAAACACACACACACAGAGGTCAGAGGTCAATAAGACGACAAACAATGGCGAGTTTTAGAAATTGTAAGAACAGCAAACATTTCAATCACTTACACAAGGCGTATATTAGGCGCAATATGGCCGACATTTTAGGTAGTTTAATTTGCAGTTGAGGAGAATCAGGTTGTAGCAGCCAGGAAAATGAACCAAAGAGTTTTTTTTAATACAAAAGCAATTCATTGTAATCACAATCAGGCATCAGCTAATCTGAAAAACATTTCAACCTCAACGCGTCTCGGCCTTTTTTTTTTTCTCCACAAACAAAGCCTACTTATATTATTACAAAGAGTGTTGCTTTCTGGTCTCAAAAAGCTATTTCTAACTGATTTCATTATAAACCCGTATATACTGCAGGGTTAGTAATGAGCTATGCAGGCTAGCTCGCTAACGCGGCTGTAAGAACAATAACCGCTAGCGCGAAATCTCGTCCAAGCTGAAATGCTGTCAGCGAACCAATGAAAAACACTAGATAAAACAAAAAAATGGGATGCAGAATAGAAAGAAACGACAAACAAAACACAACTAGAGATGATGAAAATAGATATTTTTCTAACATTCGCCGCAGCAACGCGCCAAGAAAGAAAAAAATCTCGGATGTTAGCCAGCTAGCATATTAGCCAGTTAGCATCTCGTTTAGCGCCCACACTTTCACCGATTATACAAATTATTAGTATTTTTTTTTTTTACACCAAATACTTAGAGGAGGCAGCGATTATATAAACACGCATACCGTGGTCATTCCGTCGCTGTCCGTTTTTTGCCTTTTAGTGGCTCTTCCTCCCTCACTGTAGTAGCGACTCGTTGCGGCAGCCATCTTGTCCCGAGTACAGCTTTTAAAATGGGAGCGGAAGGACGGCAGCTCCGAAGAGGACAAACTGCGAAGCGGAAAATGAGACGCGGACTCGACTGCAAAAGCACAAAGTCCAGGGGGCGGGGCCTGCCACGTTCCAACTCCTCCCATGCCGCGTTTTCATTGGCTTGGACTCATAATTCGACCACGCCCATTCCATTAAGCTGTTCGCATACTAGGATGCTAGTGAAGTAAATGGTTTTAAACTATTTTCACTCAAAAAAGGTCAAAAGTAGAAATATATAGATAGTAAAACATAAAACATATAAAACATATTTCTTAAATATGTTTAGTAAACATTTTACAGATGCAGCTATAATATATATAAAATATTTTTTGTAAATAAAAATATTTTAAAAAAACAAAATAAATATAAAAAACATTTTTTATAAATAAAAATATAAATAAAAAACATGAAAAAAATAAATATATAAATATATACATATGTTTTTTATATATTTGTTTTTATTTATATTTTTATTTATATATATTTTTATAAATAAAAATATTTTTTAAAAAAACACGAAAAAAAAATAAATAAAGATTATATAGAAATAAAATATTTTTTTATAAATAAAAATATAAATAAAAATATATTTTAAGTGTACTGTATTGAATACCATTTTCTGCACATCTGAAGGAGTGATTTTTACATTTTTACCTTTAATGCAGATAAATAATATACAATCATTTTCGCTGAAGAATTATTACTTCTTTATTTGTGGAATTCCTGGAGTTTTTGCTGATGTATCATTTACACTATTCACATCTGTAATGTTACAATTTATAATGCAAATCAAATAAATATAACACGCTGCTTAAAAATATGTTTTTCATAGAGAAGCTTTCTTGTCGATGTTATCAGATGGTTAATGCTATTAGCTGATATCAGCCAGCTGCGTTTCACTGGGCATGAAATCAATATGAAATGTTGAACGAGTAGAAGAGAGCAAAGAGACGCTAAAACAATGTGCTTTGGTTATGTGTTGTAGAGAACGTAGCTAACATTGCACTTCAGTTCAGTTAACAATGATTTAAATGTTACACTGTAAACCAGCTCACAGCTGGCAGCCAGTTTTCAGTGTTATATTGTCCACTTGCAGTGCATTGTGGGTAACACACAGTCCCACAACTACCCAGTGAACACTTGCATAATGACACCATACAATCAACAGTTTGAGTTGTAATGTTTAGGACGTTTCTTAAAATGGCTGACGCTCCAACAAACATGGACTACACATAACCTGTAGCGACTGTGAGAAATCCAAACTGGCTGCCCACATCCCGCGTAGTGCACGAACAGATCTGTACAGGAGGCTTTCGGGATGACGTGCTCCTGATGTGATCATCCTTCAGTCTGTTCAGTATCCTGCTTTGTGACTGGCTGGATTTCAGGGGCAGGGGAGAGCTTCGCCACTCTGTTGGCCAGCCGCTGAAGAACGAGATCAGCCGTGCTGCTGAGACTGTGCTGTAGAGAGAGAGAGATAGAGAGAGAGAGAGAGAGAGAGAGAGGAAAAAATAAATATGAGGAATAAATGAATCATTATTGTGGAAAAAAAAATAATCGCAGGATGCTTAAAAAAAGTGTAAGTGTGAATAATAATAAGGGGCTGAAAACAGAACCTTGTGGGACACCATATTGTACTATTTCAGGCTGAAGGAATGATCATTTATACTAACAAACTAGTACCAATATGTCAAATAAGAGAGAAATAAATAGAGAGAAAAAAGCTTGTGATACGGCAAACATGCAAAATGTTTAATTACACACACTTGATATTCTATATATATATATATATATATATATATATATATATATATATATATATATATTCTTTATATTCTAGTTATATATTACAGATCACTCTTAATTCATGCAGAAGTTCGAGTGACCTGTAATATATGCAGTCCCTTTATGGTCAGAATGGCCAGCTCCTTTAATCCGTCCCCAGTCAGGTCCAGGTAGATGATTGACAGTAACGGGCTCTTGAAGCTCCGCCTCCACACCAGCTGGAACCGCCCCTCTGTGCTGCCTGTAGGCTGCTGGAATTTGTAGCAGAGCAGATCCTGTGGAGGAAAAAGCAAGCATGTGTCTATTGTGTGTCTATTTTGTGTGTGTGTGTGTGTGTGTGTGCGTACCTGTCCATACGTTCCCAGCAGCACCTCCAGCTGTCCGTCAAAGTCCAGGTCAATACGGAGGGCACACAGCACAGCATCACACTGATCGCTACCCGCTAAACACACCGGCCTGCTCACCCCACACCGCTCTACATCTCTGATCACACACACACACACACACACATATATCTACACACCGACCACCTAACACACACTCAGATGATAATCAATAGTATCCACTGACATAATTTCATGCAATTAAAAATAAAAAGGGTGCCAATAGTTTTAGATAAATAAGGCACCTGAGCCTCACCTGTAAACCACCGCCATCTCTATAGTGCTGCTAACCAACAGGTTATACTCCGTCACCTGATCCCCCTGACCTTCTGTACACATACACACACGCACGCACACAGGAGTGAGCTTACAAATACACTACAAACACGGCCAATTTATACAAGACCAGCACACACACACACACACACACACACACACCATCTGTGTTGCTGTTCTGGGCCGCCACCTTCAGAGGGAAGAGTAACACTGTGGATATTGGACTGTCCTGCTGCAAACGCCAACTCTGGAGGATCTCTAACACACACACACACACACACACACACAGCACAGTCACAAATAAAAACGTATTAAATTCTGTGTTTATATGGTCATGTGTCAATTGTGTTAAGTTGAGTTTTTGTCCTGCATCCACATGGGGGTGCTGTAGGTTTAGAGTTAGCAAAAAAAGGATGTTGGTTTTTATTAAAAATAAAGTTGCTGAACAGGAGAACTTTGTGATCATTCCGGATTAACAAACTGATCGATTGTGTGTGTGTGTGTGTGTGTGTGTGTGTGTGTGTGTGTGTGTGTGTGTGAGATACCAGGTCCTCTCTGGTTGACGAGCGCGAGCCCCACACAGCCGTTCTGACAGCCGAATGCTGTGAGCCTCCGACCGCCGTCAATACTCAAAACATTCATCCACAGCACACTGCAACACACACACAGACACACACAATTTGTGCTACATTACTTGATGGGATTACATACATACACATACACACACACACAATATAGTGTATATGCTGAACATGACAATGAACTTTAACCACCTTGTTAATGGAAAATGTAGCTAATGTAGCTTAAGGTAGAACACTGTGTGATAAACACTGACACACCATCAGTCCTTTTATGTTTTGCGTATTATTGCACAATGCTAAACGTTTCACAAAAAGTGACCAAAAATATTCTCCCTTGCAAGAGAGAACATCAGCTTGGACAGGACTGAAGTCATCAGATATTACTGTCACGTCACATCTGAGCCAAGTGGAAATAAAAATCACAGCGTAGAGCTCGTAAAACTGTAAAGGAAGCAAACACTCACTTGCTGGGCAGATCCATCAGCTCGGGGAAGAAACGCTCCACTGGCTGCTCCTCAAACTGATGCAGGGATGCATTCTGCCAATCAGAGAGAGAGAGAGAGAGAGAGAGAGAGAGAGACAGAGAGAGAGAGAAAGAGAGAGAGAGAGAGAGAGACAGAGAGAGAGAGACAGAGAGAGAGAGACATTATTCACCCAATCAGATGGAAAAGTTATTCTACAGAATAAAAATCCACACAAAAGACAAAGTCTTCAAACAAATTAACAATACAACACAAAAACACTCACTGCTGTTAATAAGCAAGCACACACTCACACACACACACTCACACACACTCACACACACACACTCATACACACTCACACACACTCACACACACTCACACACAGAGAGAACTTACTTCTTTATAGAGGTGTATGCGCTGATCATGTCCACTGAGCAGGAACACGGTCTCTCTGTGACCCTCGTCATACTGCAGCCTGCAAACCACATAGACACACACACACACACACACACACACACACACACACACACAAACTCTTTACTGTGCAACAAATACACTAAAATAGTACAAAGGAAACTCAGCCTCTAGTTTTGACAGATAAAAACGCCGTAAGTGTTCAAATATATAAGCATTAACGTACGCAAATTCGCTAGTATGTAAGTGAAGTGCCCTTGATTAGAAAGTGTACACTCACTCAGTGTGATAGAGCTGGAAGGGAGTAAACTGCAGCTCCAGGTTCAGGCAGCTCTCTGTGAGGAACACAAACACACTTTCTCTTCACATTTACATTCATTCTGAGTGACTTTATAAAATAAAATGTGGCTTTAAAAATACGAGTGGGCCAGTGTCCTAATGCAACCATTTAAATTCATAACCATGCTCCTATTCTATTCGTCTGTAGTTAACATTTTAAATCCTGATAAATCAGTCAATACTACTACTAATAATAATAATAATAATAATGATAATAATAACAACAAGCATGTGACCTACGAGCGATGGACTCCAGGTTGAACTCCGACCCCGGCTCGTACTCGCAGTAGATATTCAGGAACGGCGTTGCTTTATCACCCGAGTCCTGAGAGAGAAAAAGAGAGAGAAAGATTGTTATGTAACTCCGAGATTTGAACTCATAACCCTCTGATAACTAGCACAAGATCTTTTGTGGAAATATATTTAGAGAGCGAGATTTGGGATTAAACATCATTAAAGATCAGGACTGAAACTGTCATTAATCGGAGTCTTGAATTAAACCCAGCAAAAGGACGAAGTTAAAGTGTACCTTAATAAAGGTGATTCCCACCACCAGGCCTCTGTTAGGGGCAGACTTGTTAAACGCATCGATAGACACAATCTCAGCATCGACTGTAAGATAAAACACACACACCAGATCCGACACCAGTCATGAAGTCTGTGTGAGTAAACGCAGAAATAAATCACTATTGTTTAAGAATCCTTTTGAGTTAAAGCAATAAAGCACTTGCATTAAAATAAACTAATGAAGTAAAAGTAAATGCACCCTAGCAGTTTGCTCAGTGCTAAACTGGTGGCTATGAGCTTCCACACACCAACACATTTTGGCTGATGGACTACATCTGATTTAAGGAGAATATTGTGGACATTTATTTTTAGACAAAACACTGTGGCTTTAAACATCACATGCCTCACATTTAGATTAGTGGAGGGAGTCGATTCCTAAAAGATGCTTTACCAGACTGTGGCAGTTCAGAGTGATTCACTATGTGAAGTTGATTTTTTTACATATATAATTACATTTATTAATTACTGTACGATTTCTTTAATGTCTCTTGTCAATCATACTGCCAGTAATATCAGTGTTGTGTGTATTTATTAATATGACATTATATTTGATCAAACGTATTTTGTGATTCAGGAACCGACTCCCACTGTCTAAATCTGAATCAGAGTCGATTCCAAGATTTTTGAATCAAGCATCCCTACATAACGGAATATTTTTAAAATGTGAACAGTGGGAGTTGATGTTGTTACCTGGTATGTAAGTGAACTGCACCTCTTTAGCCACAGGTCGGATTTTCTGCTGCAGGTCTTGGTATCGGAAACAAACCACTTTTCCTTTGAGCGTCGCGGCCAGAAGCTCGTCTTCTCCCGCTTGGCAAAGCCCGTATATGTTACTCTGTGACGGAAAACGACTAAAACTGTCCTCTACAAACGGACACGAACCTTCAGAGTCAGGCAACATGGTCACCAACAAACTATATATCACATAAATAACATTTAAACTTGTTTCAATTCACACTTCCATCCCCGGTTTCTTCCATAAGTTCCTCAGACACAAAACATCCGGGTTGAAGGAGGTCGCTAAGTGAATTCGACCAATCAGATGCAAGGTCGCTCTTGTGACCAATCGGATTCATTCGTATGACCTGACGTTTACAGACAACGCCGATCACTGACGAACATGCACGAAGACTGCCGAAAACGTCTTTTA
The DNA here is from genome assembly GCF_027358585.1 of Pangasianodon hypophthalmus. Classification (NCBI taxonomy): domain Eukaryota; kingdom Metazoa; phylum Chordata; class Actinopteri; order Siluriformes; family Pangasiidae; genus Pangasianodon; species Pangasianodon hypophthalmus. The sequence continues at coordinate 17,290,071 of NC_069736.1, read as the reverse complement.
AAGGCTTAAATGAGTTTAGGAGTAACCTGTGAATTTTGTGGATGAGTTAAAATTTATTTATTTATTTATTTACCGCATATTCCTCCCCCCACACACAAACACAAAATCTGTGACTAATTTAAATAGATTAGACTGGTGTAATATTTTATTTTATTACACACTCACACAGAGATATATATAGATATATCGTATATATAGATTTTTTTTTTTATTTTGAGCAATATGATGCTGATGTGCTTTATTGTGTAATTTTATATTATAACAAGAAGTGTTTAAAATTATTATTTTAAACAATATGGCACCATTTAAAAGTTATTAACTAAGTAAAAAAAAAAACAGCAATTAAAATATTAATTTCTTTGAATTTTTTAAGACTTTAAATTCCAATACTTTAATTTACACTAGCTGTTAACACATTTGTGGCTGTGATATAATCACCACCAATGAGCCCTTGGATGTTTTTATTCAGCTTCTATGGTAATGTTTCATTTAAAAAGAGGAATCTATAATTTCCCACTCCCATTTAATTGAAATTAATTATCCTAAATTATTATATAACAATTTTATAGAGAATTGTCATTATCTATGCTTTACATTATATTTTAAATGTTTCTGTCTCACTTTTTTAATTAAAGGTAAATAATTTGTATAAAACATGCACATTGTATGCAAATAAAAATAGATATATTAGACTAAATGTCAAAAAACAATGAGTTAATATAATATCAATAAATAATGGTTCAATTTTATAATTTATGTATTAAATCCTTGTGATCATATGAGAGAGAGAGAGAGAGAGAGAGAGAGAGAGAGAGCATTACCACTAGAGGACAGCATGCTGTTGTTCTGTCATTGGGTTTCTCTTCCTGTGGTACCAGGGACAAACTGCAGTGAACTTCACCATCCAACAGTAAAATCTTATTTCAATTCCTAAAAAAATAACAACATAGTAGACTGTGTTCATTTCTAAAAGCAAAAGAATTATATACCAACTGTGTGGAAAGTGTGGGAAGTATTATTAGGGACAAAGGAATAATAATAATAGTCATCAAATAAATGAACTGAATAAAGTTAAATATTCATAAATAAGAGAATTTATTGAAAATGTCTCAAGTAGGAGATTGGACTGATGGATTTATCTTTAAAAATTGGATATTTTTATGACAGAGCTTCAATAAAGAATGTAGTAAGCAGGTCATGGGGACGTGGAAAAAACACGCATGAATGCACTAACAAGAAAGTAGCATAAAATAATAAAACCAGAGTAAGAACAACTGTTGTGGCTTCTTGTACTAATTGTACAGGGTCTGCTCGCTCACTTTTCACTCTAGTCTACATTACTCTCCACTGCTCTACTCTCCTCTACTCTACATTACTCTCCTCTCCTCTCCTCTACTCTACATTACTCTCCACTGCTCTACTCTACTCTACATTACTCTCCACTGCTCTACTCTCCTCTACTCTACATTACTCTCCACTGCTCTACTCTACTCTACATTACTCTCCACTGCTCTACTCTCCTCTACTCTACATTACTCTCCACTGCTCTACTCTCCTCTACATTACTCTCCTCTACTCTACTCTCCTCTACTCTACATTACTCTCCACTGCTCTACTCTACTCTACATTACTCTCCACTGCTCTACTCTCCTCTACATTACTCTCCTCTACTCTACTCTCCTCTACTCTACATTACTCTCCACTGCTCTATTCTCCTCTACTCTCCACTGCTCTACTCTCCTCTACTCTACTCTCCTCTACTCTACATTACTCTCCACTGCTCTACTCTCCTCTACTCTACTCTCCTCTACTCCACATTACTCTCCACTGCTCTACTCTCCTCTACATTACTCTCCACTGCTCTACTCTCCTCTACTCTTCATTACTCTCCACTGCTCTACTCTCCTCTACTCTACATTACTCTCCACTGCTCTACTCTCCTCTACTCTACATTACTCTCCACTGCTCTACTCTCCTCTACTCTACATTACTCTCCACTGCTCTACTCTCCTCTACATTACTCTCCACTGCTCTACTCTCCTTTACATTACTCTCCACTGCTCTACTCTCCTCTACTCTACATTACTCTCCACTGCTCTCCTCTCCTCTACTCTACATTACTCTCCTCTCCTCTCCTCTACATTACTCTCCACTGCTCTACTCTCCTCTACATTACTCTCCACTGCTCTACTCTCCTCTACTCTACATTACTCTCCACTGCTCTCCTCTCCTCTACTCTACATTACTCTCCTCTCCTCTCCTCTACATTACTCTCCACTGCTCTACTCTCCTCTACATTACTCTCCACTGCTCTACTCTCCTCTACTCTACATTACTCTCCACTGCTCTACTCTCCTCTACATTATAGTACACTGCTCTACTCTCCTCTACTCTACTCTCCTCTACTCTACATTACTCTCCACTGCTCTATTCTCCTCTACTCTACTCTACTCTCCTCTACATTATAGTACACTGCTCTACTCTCCTCTCCTCTACTCTACATTACTCTCCACTGCTCTACTCTCCTCTCCTCTACTCTACATTACTCTCCACTGCTCTACTCTACTCTACTCTCCTCTACTCTACATTACTCTCTACTGCTCTACTCTCCTTTACTCTACATTACTCTCCAATCTCTACTCTACTCTAGTCTTCTCTACACTACTCTCCACTGCTCTACTCTTCTCTACTCTACATTACTCTCTGCTGCTCTACTCTACTCTGCTCTACATTACTCTCCACTGCTCTACTCTACACTGCTCTATTTTCCTCTACTCTTCTCTACTCTACACTACTCTATACTGCTCTACTATACACAACTCTACTTGAATCTACACTGCTTTACTTTACGCTACTCTACAGTGCTTTACACTACTCTGCTGTATACTGTTCCACTCTACTCTGCACTCATTGACTCTATTCTACCTAACTCTATGCTACACTACTCTACTCCCTTCTATTTTTTTTCAGCATAAACCTTCATTTGCTCAGGTTATTTTAACCTGGGTGTTTTATCAGAACACAGTTTTTAAAAGAAAATCATATTTCTGCCACAGAGATTATTTTGAATTTCTGCTGACTGTTCCCTTTCACTCCCTCTCACTTTACATCATGAGAAGAGCTTCTGGGCTGCATTTCAATCAGTAATGTTCACATTAATATGAAATAAAAGAGGTTAATAAGACTTCTAGTGTTCATTGTGTTAAATATTGTGGGGCTGTGTCATGTATATGTGTGTGCAAAAAAAAAAGTGTGTGAGAGGGGGTTGTAAAGTGTGTTTTGCGTGGATGTGTGGGCTGCGTGTGCACTTCTTCAGGGATTAGGGGTGTGTGAGTGATTGGTGCTGACAGCAGTGTGTGTATTACTGGCTGGGCAGGAGATTAAACCTGTTCTTTTTAGGCTCCCTAATCTGGATTATCTGATGCAGTGTGCCAGCAATGACGCGTCCCACTCTCTCTCTCTCTCTCTTCTTCTTCTTCTTCTTCTATTTCTGTCTTTCTTTCTCTCTCTGTCTATCTAACTTTCCATCACTCTGTCCATGCCCCAATTCATCTGCTTATTTTTCCAAACTATTATTTCTCCTTCTGTTCTGTTTACTCTATCTTGTCATCTCCGTACTCGGCAGATTGAGTGTGTCAGTGCGGACCGGAGTGTGGATGAGATCCCTTTGCAAGTGCATGAGTGTGTGTGTGTGTTTGTGTGTGTGTGTGTGTGTGTGTGTGTGTGTGTGTGTGTGCGCGCACACGCGGATTAAAGGATAGTCCACTTCCATAATTGCTTGTGTGGCTGTCTACATGGTGGTGGCCAGATGGACGCCCCTCCACCCACATCATCCCCCCGAAAACTGCCCCGTCCACAAACTGGGCACAGAAACAAGAAAACAACTACATTTACTCTGACATGAGCAAAAATATTTCAAACATATTTACTTACATAACATACAACAACCCAAAAAGAAAGTAGAGATTTACTATTTTGTTAGAAATGCTTTAGTAATGCAAAGTATAACATCATAAACCTCACCGGTAGTCTGCACTAAATTACTAAATTAAACTGCCTCATAGTTTTTTTCTCCCATGTGCTGGTGAGAGAGTTCACATACTTATAAGATTTTAGCAGCTTTGCCTGCTAGGTAGCATCAAGTTTACTAGCTAGCAAAACTACGAAGATTAATACAGGACATCCAAATCTGTTAAATCTGTAAAACACTGTCTAAATATCCTGCTATAACGATGGTTTGGTTTTTACAACATGCCGGATAGAAATAATGTTCCAATGATCTGCATCTGCTCAATGTTCTGAATAATGGTCCAATGTTACTGTCCAATGTTCTGAAAAATGGTCCAATGTTCTGAATAATGGTCCAATGTTACTGTCCAACGTTCTGAATAATGGTCCTATGTTACTGTCCAATGTTCTGAAAAATGGTCCAATGTTACTGTCCAACGTTCTGAATAATGGTCCAATGTTTCTATCCAATGTTCTGAATAATGGCCCAATGTTTCTGTCCAATGTTCTGAATAATGGTCCAATGTTTCTATCCAATGTTCTGAGTAATGGTCCACTGCTATTGTCCAATGTTCTACACAATAGTTCAATATTACAGTGCAGTTTTCTAAGCAGTGGTCCATTGTTAGTATCCAAACGTCTAAACATGTTACTGTCAGTGTTCTAAGCAATGGTCCAATGTTACTGTCTTTCCATCTAAAACTGTTCTAATGTTCCAATGATCTCTCCAAGGGACCTATGTTCTAAGCAATGGTGCAGCATTATTGTCTAATGTACTACACAATGGTCCAATTTTACTGACCAATGTTCTAAAAATGGCCTGATGTTATTGTCCAGTGTTTTGAAAAATGGATCAGTGTTTAATGTCCAGTGGTACTGGTCTGATGTTCTAAGCAATGGTTCAAGGGCACAGTCCAATGCTCTTCTTAAGTCTATAGTTCACAACTCAAAGCCAAGTGTCATGGTCAGTTGTTATTGTTGGATTTATCTTTGTGTGTAACTTCATCTATTTAATAACATGTCTCCATTCTTGTTCATTTAACTGTAGGATGAATAAGAAAAAATATGTTGATTTTATTGATCCTGTTGAGGAACCTGCATTGTTCCAGCGTCAAACCACAAAGCAGTGTCAGTTAGTACAGCAAATATTCTATATAGTCAATCATCTGTGTGATAAGAAGATAAGACTTATGGCAGGTGTGGAGTTTTTACACTGTACTGAATTGCTCTACATCACCTTTTTGTAAAAGTATGCTAATTTCTCTGAATTATACAAATCTACTTCCCATAAGGCTGTCTGAATCATTAAAATACATGTATACATTAATCAAAACCCATCCATCCATCCATCTATCCAGGTACTGTTAGGCCTATTCATTCATTATTGCATTTATCCTTCCATTCATTCATTCATCCATCAATCCCTCTCTTCTATTAATCCATCCATTCATTCCTCAACCCATCCACACATCCATTCATTAATACAGCCATCTATCTAGCCATCATTATTCTATTCATCCATTATTGCATTCATCCATCCATCCATCCATCCATTGAGCCATCCATCCATCCATCTCACTTTCTTCAGTAAGGCCTCTCTCTGTCTACTTGAACTTGAACTCCTTAATCTTTGTCCATCATTTCTTCTCATGTTGCATTCGGCTGTTTTCTGTCCATCATGTGAGACACTTTTTCTTGTTTTGACAGAATAAAGTGCACTGTGCAGCTAAGTGGGTTTTTTTAACCTTAAAATTACACACCTTAAATGAATTTTTGAAGATAAATTCACTTTCCCAGGTAATTAAAAGGTGCAAAAAAGCAGCACCCCAGTGACACGCATGGTACCCGGAAACTTACCTTTTTTTCTGTGTGCTCTCTCCATCCTCTTCTCCTCTTTCTGTCCCACTGATGAGAAATGACTGTTTTCCCCCTTTATCCTGTACTAAGAGACTTATTGAGATTTATTTGAGATAAAGCACATCATAATAAGTCAGCCCAACTCTCTCTCTCTCGCTCTCTCTCTCTCTCTGCTTGTATGATTAAATACAGTATACAGTAGGACAAAATTCATTATTTATGAGGTAATAAACAAACAAGCAAATAACAAGCAATTTATTTCTATCCAGCATGTGGTTATTCGCCTACATATTATCGTAATATTATAATGTGTATATTATTGTATGAAATAGATATGATTATTGAAGTGTGACATTAATGCGAGTAGGTTTTGGTTAGATTTTGGGTTTTTTTTTTAAATGTGATGCCATGAAAGAACTATTTATGTTTCCCTAAAGAACCATTTTTGATGCTACAATGAAGTGATTTCTGTTCAGAAATCTTTAGTTCCTCTGGCTTTGCAGAGCATTTTCCTGGCTCCTTGAAATTTCTAATACTAGAGATGTAAATATGTTTCTCACAGCATAAATAACAATAATTAATAAGGACAATGACTATTATTGCATTGGCAGAAGACAGAAGTAAGGATCAGGAACTGATGATACTGGGTTAACTATGTACACACTCAGAAGAAAGGGTACTCATCTGTACTTTTCCTACTTTTCTTTAGTGAGTATCTTCAACCAGAAAGCTGCATGTAGTGTACCTTTAAAGTTTTACTCTGAAAGATAATTACAGTCCAATTAAATAATGATACATAATAAAGGTACAGAAAGTACAGTTTAGTACCCTTCTTTCCAAGAGTATCAGTTCCTGAGATATCTGTAATTGAGTGAGACAATTTTTAATTCTAAAAGGCTAAAGTTTAGTACACTTTAGTGCTTTTTTTTTAAAAGATGCAATGGTATGAACAATAACATGGCACTTATGAGCACATTAAAGAGCAAAAGAAAATCGCTAAAAAAAAAACAACATGGAAAAGGATTTGATTGCAATGAGTTCAAGAAGAGGAAGGAGAATGAGAGGGAGAGGGAGAGGGAGGGAGAAAAGAGAGACAGAGAGACAAAAGAGATATAAAGAGAGAGAGAGAGAGAGAGAGAGAGAGAGAGATCTGCTCATTGATTAGCTCTCCTTTCTGTGCGCTCTTCTGATTTTTTTTTGTTTTTTATCACAGTTTGGAGTCAGTCAGTTGTAGTGAGTTGTAGAAGTGGTGTGTGTGTGTGTGTGTGTGCGTGTGTGTGTGAGTGTGTGGATGAGAACAGAGGTTCTTTGGTTCCCCTGGTGCATTAGTGAGAGGAAGTCCCGGAGGTCAGCATGATGTCCTACGTGAAGCAGCCTCAGTTTGGTTTAACGCTGCCGGCTCCCGGTGTGGAGCTGCTGCACACCGCCGCCTCTTTCCCCGGTCAGTACTCCAACAATCAGCTCTGTACAACAGACATTATATATACTATAGTGTGGTATAGTATAGTATAATATATATATATATATATATATATATATATATATATATATATATATATATATATATATATATGTGTGTGTTTGTGTGTGTGTGTGTCATATCTTCTATTACAGTTTTATCTGTTTTATGACACCATTTTACCAAAGCTGTTATCATCTAATTACAATATTTAGTTTATTATTGTGTTTATAAACTGTTTATTATTATTATTATTATTATTATTATTATTATTTACTTTGTTACAGTGCTGGCAATTACTATTAATAATAATATGGTAATATATTTATTATTATAATACAATTAATTTATTCTTATAGCCTAATTGAATGGTCACTTTAAAAAAAAAAAAAAAAAAAAGCAAACAGCCCTATAAATAATTTCAGCCTGGATCTTCTGTGGTCTGTTGGCGGACATTTCAGGAATTAAAAAAGCTCAATGGCTGTAAAAAAAAAAAAAAAAGTCAAATTATTGTTGTACATGTTTAAATAATCAGCCTAATATTGAAATATTTGAATGGATTATGTTCAGAGTCTGAGTATGAAATTTGTTGTTTCTTACAGTTAAAGGTTTACCAATTACTTACAATTAGAAACTGTTTGCTTTTATAATTCGTTAATGTTACAACTTTATTTTTAAATATTTAATGTGTTTTCTGTTTAAAATTCGTATCCAGAGTTATGTGTCACATCTGAGTCATGTGACTCATTTGTTTGTGACTTCCTCTACAGAATATTCATGTAAATCAGACCTGATTAGATGTAGCTGGAATTACTCACTAGAAATAAACAATAGAATAAAGCTAATGTACCTAACAAGCCATGAGTAAATACAGACAGAATGAATTTTGTGCCATCACTTAGCACAAAAAAAATTAAATAAAAAGTTTTATTTTAATAAATAAAAATATTTTGTCAGTCTGGCTTTAGGTTGTTATTATCTGGTCCACTGAAACACTGAAACACAAGCCATACAGATTTTGTTTCATTCTCTGCATGACTTTTTTCGTTCCTTTAAAAAAATTATTTATTTTCCAAACTTAAAGTAAAAGAGCTAAAAAAGAAATACACACAAAAATAAAGTGGGTAAAGAAAACAAAAAGAAATATTCACCTCAAATATTTGATTTTGATTCATACAAATATTTTGCTAATGATGAAATATTAGTTACTTTTCGGGCATGTTATTTATTTGTTGGTTTGTTTGTTTTCTAACTAAATTTATTTCATGATTTTACACCTACGGAAACTGTTTTCTCAAACATTTGGTGCAATTTTAGACGATATCGATGAAGATCATCAACTTTGTTTAACATGGAACAAGATGAACATTTCAAAATTATAATTTTATATATTATAATCTATAAAACAATTTATATAGCTAAATGTAGATTTTATAATGATTTATTAGACTCTAATTTCAGTTGTTTTAGTATGTGACTGAATGAGATAAATGATGGTCTCTGATAGTAAATAAATATCATTTAACCAACAGCACAATCATGCTAAGCGATATTACAATGTACAGTATATTTTCCTGTTCTACCTTTAATGCACTTTTTGTCTTTATGAGCATTCCCTATCAATAAATATAGAGTTTAAAATAAAATTTGGATGACTTACTTTAAAACACACACACAGCATAAGGTATTGTTTGTTTACAAAGCATATTAAGATACTAATAGGACATTTAATTTTACTCAGGGCATTCTGCTTAATAGACACACTTATGCAGATTTTTTAATATGATGTTATTCACTATTCAAATAGGAAATTTATGAAACCAACGCCTCTGTATTTGTCTTTAGCAACTCCGAGAAAGCAGCGTAGAGAGCGTACCACCTTCACCCGCACTCAGCTGGACATTTTGGAAGCACTGTTCACGAAGACGCGCTACCCAGACATCTTCATGAGGGAGGAGGTGGCGCTTAAAATCAACCTGCCTGAGTCCAGAGTACAGGTGAGACCATTATCAGTACAGGTGTGATACAGATGTGCAGGTGAAATCTGTTTTAGCCCAGGTAATGCACAATGTAGACGGATGAGGTCTATCTGAGTGCAGGTGAGACACAGGGACACGTAGGACACTGCAAGGCGTAGGTGAGATCTACATGAGCACAGATTGTACAAGGAAGGTGCAAGAAGGAGATCAGACCTGATAGACTGCTGGTGAGAATCTGCAAGGTACAGGTGTGTGACAGGTGAACTTACCTGAGTACAGCTGAGATCTATATGAGTACAAGTATGACAGACACTCTTATAAAAAAGAAAAGTTCCCTGTAGATTCTAGGGGACCCCTTAAAAGTGTTATGCAACATGCTAGATAGGGTTCCAAGTAGCTACTCTTTTAAAATTTAGAGACAGAGGTGTCATCTCTCTGAGTACATGTGAGCCACCCCAAGGTACAGGTAAGACACAAGGGGATACAGACCAGACCTACAGGCGAGACACAGGTGTGGGTAAAGAACTGCAAGGTACAGATGAGGTTTTTCTGAGCAGAGGTAAGACAAGGTGCAGGTGTGTAAACATGTAATCGTGAGATGTACCTGTGTGCAAGTGAGATACAGATGGTCCATCCAAGAGACACAGATCTGTGTGTCGGTGGTAATGGAAGGTGTGCAAGTGTTGCCGTCCAGGGGGCGCTGTTTCTTTGATTTTAATTTTACACTGATGCCTATATTTTCCTAAAAGATGTGGGTGAATGTCTCCTTTTTTGTGCCCGTAATATAAAAATATATATTTTATTTAATTGCTTATTAGTCTCTACTAATCTAGAGACATCCCACAACTGACACTCCTTCTAACGGTTTAAACTTTGCCATTTTTGATCACTATTCTTTATTCTTACTTTCTCCTTCTCTAAACTGTCTATCTGGTTTCCTCTGTCTGTCTTATTCACGTAGGTCTGGTTCAAGAACCGACGCGCCAAATGCCGTCAGCAGCAGCAACAGCAGTCTAGCGGCCAGCCCAAGCCTCGTCCTCCCAAGAAAAAGGCCACTCCTCCTCCTCCAGAGATGCCCTCTGATCCCACCAACATCTCAGTGGCCCCACCACCTCCTCTTCCTCCTCCAACCCTAGGGTCTGCCCCCGTGTCCGTTTGGAGCCCCGCCTCTCTGTCGCCTCTCCCTGACCCTCTGTGTGGTTCAGGTACCGCGTGCATGCAGCGTCCGTATTCTATGAGCTACGGGCCAGTGTCGTCCTCCTATGGCACAGGCTTAGGGTCGTCTCCGTACTTCGACTGTGGCCCTTACCTGTCACCTGTTACCTCTCAGGGAGCTCTCTCGCCCCTTGCTGTGCCCTCTGTAGGCACCTCGCTGTGTCAGTCGCCCTCGCTTGCCTCTCAGGGCTATGGTGTTTCCGCCTCGCTCGGCTTCGACTGCCTCGACTACAAGGACCAGCAGGCCTGGAAGCTCGGCTTCAGCACCGTCGACTGCCTCGATCACAAGTTCCAGGTGTTGTAATGTGCAGGAAAGGGGAAGGAAGAGGAGCAGAAAGGGAAGCAGGAACATGAGGGAAGCGGATACAAGCTGCCATTGCTGCGAATTTGTAGTCTGGAGAGTTTTTCCATTTTGAAAAAGATGGCGGCTGCTTTACTGTGATTGGTTGACACTCTTGAGCAGTCATCATGATTAATAACTTACCTCACATTCATTTACAGATTTATATCTACACACGATCAGAGAGCCGAGTCTTAGTTAAGTCTCTGCCCAGCCGTGTTTCTGTCTTTCTATTTTCTTTCTACTCATTTGATTTTCTCTTCTAGGATCCTATATAAATGATTGTGTTGTACTTGCTAATATTTATCATCTGTTAAATTATAAAAGAACATTCAGTGTACTTCTATGTAGTTGTCATTAAAACTGATTTGTTGCTACAATGGCTCCTGTGGATCTTTTTTTGGTTTGGAGGATGTTTTCCCTCTATTGGCCACCTCAAGGCATTTGCTAACTGAGACTGGTTCAGACTCGGGCTGGTCTGGATGCGAGTACAGGTTTTTAAGTAAACCAAGGCAGAAACAGGGAGGCACAAGATCAGACTGATCTACAGATAGACTAGATTAGGAAATGGCAAACTCATAAACATAGCTAAACAAAGTGGAAACCAGAAACAGTGTACATTTGCAGGAAAGTCTAGTACCATCACTGTCCAGGTTATTTAAAGGGAGCGTAACTAACTAAATGTCTGGGAATTGTGAACAGGTTTGTAGATCATCTGAGTGGTCATGTGATGTGGTCTATAGTTCAAGGGAGTTAGCATGACTGTTAGATAGCTAAATGTCCAAAAAAAACCATTTAAAGGACGTCAGAAATGTACAGAAAATGAAAATAATTTAAAACTTTGTCCCAAAAACATGCTGGTAGGTGGCTAGACTGGTGTCCTGTTCAGGGTGTATTCCCACTTCGCACCCAGAGTTCCCTATCCCAACCAAGATAAAGCAGTTACTGAAGATGAATCAACAAACGATTTATTTTTTTAAATTATTTTTATTGTGTTACCGTTATCTATAAAATCCTCGTCAAGCACGGACATTTTTAAAAAGGACTTGAAGACCTATTTATTTTATCAAGCTTTCGGTGTTTGATTAGGTCGGAGAATTGTGAAGGATTGGCTGTATGTTTTTCATGATGTTATGTCTTCTTGTTATTCTATGTTTTCATGAATTTTAGTATTTTATTATCTATGGACAGCACTTTGGTCCATTTTAATGGTTTTGAAAGTGCTTTATAAATAAAAGTTGAGTTGAGTTGAGAGTTTTCTAAATATCATGGTCAGAATTTGAAATGACTGTCCATAATGGACGGTGTTCAGTTCACAGAATGTCTGTTCATACTTCATGAACTGTGTTTAAATTTTGTGTGTTTTAGGTATTAGTGTATGTTCAGAGATGAGGAACAGTTCAGATGAGGAACAGTTCAGATTTTACAAACAGCTGGTGCCATGCTGCCGTCTGGTTACCAGTTTGTCATGACCAGGCGACTGTGTGTGTGGTGGTGGGGGGGATTATTTTAGTCGATGACCCAGAGAGTATCTCAATCTCCTTACTGTCAAACTGACACGAGCCTAAAGCAATTAGGCAGGATTAGCAAAGACCCCTTCACCCCATTGCCTTCTGTTCTTCTTCTAACATTTATTCTTTATCTTAACAACTTTCTTCAGTTTCTTCAACTTTTGCACCCTAAACACTGTTTTCTGGGGAAGTGAAGTGACTTTGAGAAGAGTGTGTAGAACAGTAGAATGTGAGTGGAGTCAGGTAGGCGTAAAGAAAAGTGGGTTAAATTCAATTTAGTTTTATTCGTATAGATTTTAAAACATTAACACTGTCACAAATCAGCTTTTTAGAAATGAGGTCCAGATCCAGATTCAGTGACAAACTCACTGAGATGGAATAAGGAAGAAAATTTTCAAAGGAACCAGGGCTGAAAGGGAAAACGCATCTTCTTCTGGGAGACGCTGGATAGTGGGATTTTGATCATTGCAGCATTCAATCAAATGGTAAAAAGACATAAAAATAGTATTAATCAGCTTAAAAATAGAAGTACAAGTGAGGAGTGAAGTGTAAAGACCATGTGGACAAGTGTTTCTTGGTAAAACATGTCAGAAGGAGACAAATTACATTTATAACACCGCTACTACGGACCACGCTAGTTCTTGTCGAATGATGAATATATGTTGTTGCTGATACTATTAGCTGGAATTTTGCTAGCAAGCTAATCACTAGGTTCTTTAATCTTCTCACTTGTACCTATTTGGCACCAATTATTTTTACAGAGTTGGTTAGAATTACTTGTTGGCTAGAATTGAGCTGAAGGTTCACCTGTTTAAACTGCGTAATACCTTCTTTTCCAGATAGTTAACTATGGCTGAGGGATGGCAGTGTAGGTACATAGCTAGCGTGTTGAGGTTTATCATGTTTACTTTTAACCCCTACCTTTAATTTATGTCCTTACTTAAATCACATTTTTTACAGGTTGCTCCACTTAACTAATGGAGCAAAGCGCTTTATATCTGATAGACCAGGAGTTTCATGCTAATGTCTTTCCCATCAAGGCAACTGGCTCTTTTTGGTGGAGGATTAGGAGTTATGTAATACAATCACCATTTTTCCTTTTAAGGTAATAACTTCCTTTGTTTTCACCACACCTCTGGCACTTACTACATCACAGCTTCCATTACATCTTTTATTTTCTCCTTTGCTTCAAATAGCTTTCTCTTTTCTTTTGGCTATTTCTTCTCCTTTCTGTCTCTCTCTCTAACCTGTTCTCTCCACCTCTTCTCTCCATCTTTCTTTTTTTTCTTTTATTACCATTACAATGCCTTTAATCACTCATCTTAATATATGTCCTTTTTTTCCTGCATGTTGGAAAACATGAACTGCAGCACACAGAAACAGAGAAACTCAGGCCATGCCCTGTCTCTTTTTTCCTTTCCTCCATCCCCCCATCCAACATGAGAGTTTTCTAATCCTGTTCTGACCTGAATAAAGCTATGCAATGTGACTAGGGCTGGTATGCAGATATTATGTGTCTAATGAGCATGTTTTAAATGATCTTGGATTGTATTAATCCTGAAAATGGTCATAATTGCATGCAGAGGATGATGTTGTTGTTATAAAACCAATCAGAGCAACTTTGGCTTAAGAGTAGGAGTTTATGTGAGCTGTAAAGTTCTCAACCTGTGTACTTGTTTGAGTGTACGTACCTGTTGTGCTCACATGGGAAAACAGAAATAGAAATTACTGAGTCATCCAGTTCGTAATTTTTCTCAGAGGACGATGGAGAAACACACCGACATGGCTGATCCGGAAGGAAATAAAAGCACCCGTAAAACTGGAAATTAGCCCAAGACCCCATCTGGATAGGGCTTTAGGAGGGATAACTTGTCAGAGAAGCTCCATCTTTCCAGCGCCCATTTCATCTCAGCTACGTAGATAACTATCATATCAGTGACGTCGGCTTGCTAACTAAGAATTTAACAGGATTCATTTGCTAACATAAATTAACTAATTTATACTGCTTTAACAAACCGAAAGGATCAGTAGTGTGCCGAAAATTTACATCAAGAAACTAGCTAAATAACACTAAGTCACATTTTTACTGAGACGTTGCCTGTCAGGGACATGTTTAAGCTAGCTTGTATTGTTCGGCTTGCAAAAGAGTTTATGGTGTCTGTTTGGGCAGCATCTCGTGTCCTCAATGTTCAATGTCTTGAGCATGCCTACAAACAACAAAGTTGTAAGCATCAAGAGACTTGTACTTCTTCGATTTTTCTGAGATTTTTCTGGTCGTTGCAGGCTAGCATCATATAGCTACTGACAGGACGCCAGGCTAGCATCATATAGCTACTGACAGGACGCCAGGCTAGCATCATATAGCTACTGACAGGACGCCAGGCTAGCATCATATAGCTACTGACAGGACGCCAGGCTAGCATGATTTAGCCACTGACAGGACGCCAGGCTAGCATGATTTAGCCACTGACAGGATGCCAGGCTAGCATCATTTAGCTACTGACAGAACGCCAAGCCACAAGAATCTTCTAGAAATACAGCATTTGAAAGTTTTCGTTTAGCCAAACAGCACTCCCTGTCTTTCCGTGCTAATCTATAATAAATGGAGAACATTTTAGCTAATGTCAATCTGATTCCTGAATAAAACTGATAGATTCTTCAGTCAGATTATAACCAAGCAGAGTCCAGGTGCTAGGCTACTCGGGTCTTTTTTGGAACCAGGTTTTATATCTACATTACTATGTTTATGACAGAAAACCCATGAAAATCCACCACAATAGTATAAGTTAAAACTTACAAGGCAATAAGCAGACATGATGGCAGAACTTACCCAGGTGAGAGTGCTGTGCTTAAAAGCTTGGGCTAATGAGAAACAGGTGCAACTAATGACGTTAGAGCTGTAGGCCACGCCCTCCGGTGGACAGCATTAGTACTGCAGGGATGTGGTGCGACTTGTTTATAACCCCCTTTTCCAGCCCTAGGAAATTTACTGTTGATGAATGCAACAGTGAAGACTGATGAGTGTATTAAGGATATACATTCACTGGTCATTTTATTAGGAACACTTGCACATTCTTGCAGTTGTGCATGAAATCATGCAGATGCCTATCAAGAGCATAAGTTAACATTCACATCAAACATCAAAATGGAGAAAAAAAGTGATCTCAGTGGCAACAACAACAACAACAACAACAACAAAACATCCACTGAAACACCTTGTTGATGAGATAGGTCAGAGGAAAATTGCCAGACTGGGTTGAGCTGACAGGAAGACTATGGTAACTCAAATAACCACTCACAACCCTGCTGAGCAGAAAAAGCATCTCAGTAAGTGGCCCAGTTGTGCCAAGAAAACATTCCCCACACCATTACACCACCCCCACCAGCCTGAACTGTTGCCTCAAGGCAGGTTGGGTCCATGGATTCATCTTACTGATGACAAATTTTGACTTTACCATCTACATGTCGCAATCTGAGGTTGAAATCGAATTTCATCAGATGAGACAACATTTCTCCAATCTTCAGTGTCCAGTTTCGGTGAACATGTGCCCACTGTAGCCTCAGATGCCTGTTATTGGCTGACAGGAGTGGAACTCAATGTGGTCTCCTGCTGTTGTACACTGTAAAAAAAAAAAAAAAAATTAATGGCAGCTGGGGTGCCAATAACATTTTGTAAAATAACAGGAAAAAACTAACTTGTAAAATTACGGTAATGTTCCATTATTAAAATACAGTTTTTTTGCTTTAATTTTACATGAGATATTCCTCGTGTAAAAACAATGAAGTTAGCTATAAATATGGTCAAACACGGCTATAATACAAATAATGTAAAACAAATAAAAGTGCAAAACAGTGCTATAATTAGTTGGGTTTTATTAAATCATTTTATTTAAAAAACTTGTATATTTAATCAATATATCTCAGGTTTACTGAGGTTTTACCTGCAATTCTACAAAAAAAACCTTGTATATTTAAAAGATCTTTGTTATAAAAAAGTATGCCCACCTTTAAAAGTTATGTATTTAACCTTACACGACAAATTACACAATGATGAGATTAGCTTTTCAATAACAGCACACACTGGCTTCCTGTTCTCAACATTTATTTAATTCTGTTGCCCAACAGACCAGAAAAGAAAACAGTTGCACCTCTTGCAACATTCTTGCTTAGAAAACTGTGCAATACTGTATGTAATGTCCAACATTTGTTATAAAATAAAAATGATCTGCACCAAATGGCTTTTAAGAAGCCATAAATAATAAACACCCAAAACATACAACAAAGAGAACAGACAATGCTAGTTGGTTGTGCAGTTTTTGGGCAGATACATTAAAAGAGATTTATATAAATAACAATTAAACAAAAGATACCAAAACCACAGTGAATATGGCCACCTGGTGCTGTAGAGTTCCAACAATTGGTTACTTGTGGCCAACTGTACCTGCAACTGTGATACAAACCAGGTACATTGAAGGTAGACTGAAACAGTTGCTCATTATGAGGGAAAAAACAAAACAAAACAAAACCAAAAATCAAGCAATAAAAATCAGACATCTCAAAAAAAACTGACCACTTTTAAAGAATGCTTCTTTCTTACTCCCTCCATTCATAGTCTGCAATTTTTGTTATCAGTGAAAGAACCTTTGGATTGACTGCCAGCAGCTTTTTTGATGGGGTCTTCTCCACTTTTGAACCCTTTTCAGGATTTATCTTGAAAAGGCATCTGTCAAATGAAATACAAACAACTTCAGTAATGAAATATTGACTCTACTGTAATATACTCATTTAATATAAGTAAAATTGGCAGAATAGAGAAAATTTGCACAGAGAATGTTTGTGGTGAGAGTTAGCATGTTCTCCCTGTACCAGAAATACCCTTTATGTCCAAAGAAGTTAGGTTAACTGGTGACTCTGTATTGGCCATACTACTTTTAGGGAACAGAAGGTAAATTGATGATTGTCTACTCAAAGGTTTCTGAGGTAGTTTTTCGTATCATCATTATTTTATAAACAAAATCTTAGCAAGAGCTCTCAAGTTGATGTTAGGTGTGACATTTGCATTTGGAGCCTGCTGCTACATCTTGACATGAGGTTGAATCAGGAATTTAAAAAAAGAGACACAGCCAAAACACTATTCAGTTGCATTATTAAGAAGTAACAATGTACTGGTACACTCAGATGTTCCCAACAACCTGGTAGTCCTCTAATGACCAGTGTAGTGAATGACAGTTGGAATAGTGATGAACAAAACCTGTCAACAGATCAGGAACACTCTCCAGGATGTGTGTTAAAGATAACCACAAAGAGCAACTGTTTTTTGTAGATGGACAACATTAGAAAGACCTCTGAATATAATCCAACCCAATTAATTAAAAGTGCAAACTGCAGCCTTCCTAATGTGTACAGGCAGTAGTAGGAGGCAAACATCAACACAACAGCATCACTGAAGACAGTAATGTGGCTAGTCACAATGGTTTGGTCCACAGATAACATGAAGTACTCTGCTTCCAAAGGAGAAGTTCCTGGTGTAAATATAAAAAATATGACAGAAAATATGACACTTAAAAGTATTGTAATTTCTGAAGTGAGACTTGCAACCTGGTATACAACATACAAACTGATAATGTGCCTCATTTCTGTGTAGCTCTTGATGATGCACAAAACCTTTTAGGGTTTTCACAGAAACACCACAACTATGACAGGAGTAATCTTTGAACATCTTTAACTATAGCACAAGACTCACCATTTGAGCTCACCCCTTAACAACTCACACAACTTACCTGTAGAAAGAAAGACAAGTTTATGTCAGTGCTTGGTACATGTTAATTAAGAAAATCCGCAAATATCCGATAAAATATGAATATTAAACACTATCAGTTGTAGGCAGCTAAATTGGAAAAACAATTAGACCACCTCAGTAGTATTACATTAGCTATAGCATATGCTAGCATGCTAACGCGCCACTCAACACGAGAGGAGTGAGTTGGGTGGCTTAATAGCTTATAGTTAGCTAACACTTGCTTACTATATGCAATACGACATGAAATAAAGATTTAGTGCCTTTGACAAGCTGAAGAAAATTAAAAGTCGCAGCAGTATATAACTAGAAAACTAATGCTACTAACACGAGTTCGGTATACTTGCCTTGCAGCTGCAGTGTGCCGTTGTGCCCGTCCTTTAGATGTTCATTTTTCCTCCAACGAAGTTAGCCGCTGCTATTTTTCAAACAACAATTTCAGAATGTTCCGCGTCTAAAAATTTTCCAAAGTTTGCCTCCACTGCTGGTTACTCAATCCCCATGTTCTCTTCCAAAATATCGAAACTTTTAGAATGGTACCTCTGTAAGTAAAGTCGTGTTACCTCTTTCCCGCGTACCATGTAATTATTCTCATCGCCCACACTTTCCATCGAAAACTCCGAGCGCTGCCGTTATTGTTCAAACCTGAGTTTAGGACAGCAGCAGAGCTCCTCTGTCAGGTGGCTCTGATAGGTGGGTTTGCTGTGATAGGAACGATGTCACCTGACAGAAAGTATATTAAATAATGTTCCGATTTTCAGATTGCGTTTATTTTGATGCATTCATGTCCTAAGTAAACTGTATTTCATCCATATTTAAATGATTTTGGTCAATTCTGATAGAAAGCAGTGCATAGATTTCGAGATTCCTAAGCATCTAGGAATGTTAGATTAGACAGTATACACTAATAAAACCACATTTATTCAACGTTTTTTGTGAAAACATCTACGTATAATAATACAAGGTGCCTGTCAAATACGAAACAAATCTATGTAAAATTATAGAACCATTATTTTTTATTGTTAATTGTCACTAATTGTATCTTATTTTAAAATGTATTTCCAGTATACAACTAGAATTTAACATTTTATCTGGTAAATAAAAAATAAATATTTGTGAAATTGTGATACATTTAAAATGTATTTTAACAGTCCTTTAGTGTGAAAAGAACAAAAATTTCTTTAAAAAAATGGAAATTTTATGGTTATTCACAGTTACAAACTTTCTGTGGTATTTTACCTTAGACATGTAAATTCACAGTATAGTTTTGTAAAATTACTGTATGTATAATATTCTGTGTATTTCAAAAATACAGGAAAAATCTGTAAAAATTAACAGTAAAAATTCTGTACAAGTGCAATTTTTTTTACAGTGTATGATTCAAGCCTCATTTTGCAAGCGTTTCTGCAAACTTTTGTATATATTATTGTTTTCTCTTAATATTTCATTCTATGATGTGAGAAACCTGATTAAGCATAATTATGTTGTTTTTATTAGTTAATTAATTTACTTTAACAAATTAATTTATTTTTTACAAGTTTTTAAATGCAAGTAATAATTTCACACACTTTAATTTAAGTCTGAGGGCAGTTCGAAGGCTGAAATCTGGCAAAAAATAACCACGAGGTGTTACTTCATGCTCAAACTTGCTATTGGAATGCTTCAATTTCAAAGCTGTTATAAAGGCCCAGGGCTGTTATTTGGAGGAATTTATGACCCATGTTGAGTTCACAGAAGAAAAACAACTCTATACCAGTGATCACCAGTAACAGAGTTGATCTGAATAATAAACTAAATAATAAATTAAAAAATTAGATCACTATAGCACCAATAAAAAATGATCTTGTGACTGCAGAATATTTTGAACATGCTACAGCAGTGTTAAAGTGTGTATTAGTGGAGTATTTCCGCCCAATCCTGGACACCTGCGCTGCACATTTTTATCATTTTTATCAAAACTCCTGCTCTGACATGCCTGAAGTCAATTCATCATGAGGTTAAAATGGGAGTGCACACACTGCGTTGGTCATTAAAGGATCAGGACTGGAGAGCTGAGTGGCCTGGAGTTGAGAGTCTTTTCCTGACAAACACTGAGACACTCATTTTTAGAGAGTGTTAGCTGTAAACTGATTCTGCGTGACTTTTTTCCATTTCTGCTCCACAATGTATCTGAAGTGTCTGCTGATCTGTCAGCTTCTGGCCATCCTGCTGGTGGAGGACAGCTGGTGGCGCACACACACAAACGTAGTTAATGTTGGCTAAATACTAGCTGGTCTTCCCATCTTATAATTTTGTATTTCTTTTAAATTCTATAGAGTCACATCCACTTGATATCCTGCAAACACAGAACATTACACTAACTTTAGCATTTGGCTTCTCTTTGGTTATTTTTTGGGAACATTCTTTTAGCCAAAATTCCCAACAAACATGCAAGTTATATTTCTGTAAATTAAACTTTCCTGGAAAACCAAATTGGAAATTGGGAAACAAAAACAGACGTGTTTGGAGTGAAAAAAAGTTAAAGAACTTGTGTTATAATGTGAAAATGGCTGTGTGCTATCCCATCACTGCTAACCTCACTCACACAAATGTTTACATTTTCAGAAGCGTTTATCGAGAAGCTGATGCGGTTGAGGAAATGAGATGGAAGATGTGAGCGAGGCACATCCCAGAGGACAAGAGAGACCATCAAAATCATTTATTTACTTGCAGGATAGTTGAGGATAACTATATTCATCTTCAGTAACACAGTTGTACTGCTTTTGCCACCAATCTTTGTATCCCTTATCAATTTTAAAAATATTTTTATATTTTTCCTTTTCTACCTGTATAGAAGTAAACTCTGTTTTATGTACATTCTATTTTTTATGTCACAGACAGATGAAAAAAGCATTTCACTGCAGGTCGTATTGTGTAGGGTTGTGTGTGAGCAATAAAATTTGAATTTGAATTTGAACATTACTATAAATCACACAGCAGTTTACAAATCATGATAAATGGACCTGCACTGTTATGTCATCACTGTAATATCTTGTATGCTATAACACTTTATCATTATAAACTAACATTCTACTGAAACAGAGCTTCATCAGGGTTAAAGTATGTTGTTCAGTTTAACCCATAAAGTCCGCTGGGTTTGTGTAACGTATGACTATTGCATGACTCTGTCATTTTTAATACAATGATTTGCATCTATTCCCCTGTGCTGTGTGTACCTCTTTAGAGAGTGTCAGGATATGAGTTGAGTCAGAGAGTTTCCTGCTGCAGCTGTTTGATAAGAGTTCAGTTGGTGAGTTAGCTGCACATCCTCACTAACTGAGTAGCAGAATGATACTCACAAGAGCGAGACGGGGCATGACACGAGAGAAAAAAACAAAAGTGAGTAAAAGGCACAGTGCTTTTGGTCACTGTATTGGTCACTTTACAATTTATGAATTATATGAGCAATTTGTGCTGTTTGTTTGAATAATGTCTAATGTGTATTCCATGTGTCTCTAAACTATACAAAAAACCTCAAGTTGGATAGACACTGATACAGAGAAATGTAATAATGTGGTCTCCTACTTTTATGGATTCTAGCAGCATGAGAAATCTAAGACAAGTGCAGCAGATTCGTTTTCTCTCAAAGCGGCACTTTAGTTAAAATGGGAGGATTTTTGTCAAATTTAAAAACAAAACAAAAAAAAACAATAACATCAGAACAATTGAGCCAAATGAGCTCTAGCAATGTTGCATAAATGGGCAGAGAAAGCTCCAAAATTTCATTAAATGCATTGCCAACTAACACTGTTAAATCTGTTAAAGCTTGCATGTGGCAGGGAATGGCAGACAGTGGCTCAGAATTTTAATTTTAATTTAAAAGAATCATGAATAATGTACAGTCAATTTAAGGCTGTTTTTAGAAAAACATATTTTGTAAATCACCTCAGAAACACTTGAGACAGTTACTCTAATTTTGCAGTCTTTATAAACTTTACTCACAAAATAAACTAATACAATGAACACCTTAGGTTTTTGAAAACTATTTTTTTTTAATTCTTTAAGATAGCTATGTCTTAAACTGCATCAAATGTATTGCTATATTTTGTTCAAAAATGATATTTTCTACTGGAAATTACAACATTAAATATTTTTATACTGTGTGCTAACATACTGGAAGATTTTCTTTTTCTTTTTACATCCATTTACTCTTTTAATATAATTTTAATGTTTAGAAAAACTCAAAATGCAGTCATATGCAAATTTTAGCAGTAAAAACTATCTAAAGAATCTGGATATTTTTGTATAATAATTTATGCATGAAAGGGTTAAAGGAGCAGGATTGGAAAACACAGCTGTTTGGGCTGGAAGTGAGGGGGGTGGTCTTTTCCTGAGAAATACTGCAAAACATCGAAACACACTTATTTTGAGAGTTAGCTGTATAAAAGAGTGACTCTGCTGGAATTCTTCTGTCTCTGCCCCACAATGTATCTGAAGTGGCTGCTGATCTGTCAGCTTCTGATCATCCTGCTGGTGAAGGACAGCCTGGCGTTGACCTGCATCCCCTGCTATGAGGTACAATGCCCGCCAGATCCCAGCTGTCCTGGGGGAAAGGTTTGGGGTGTGTGCGGCTGCTGCCTGGAGTGCGCCAAGCTGAAGGATGAGAAGTGCGGAGGCCTGTATGGCTTTTCTGGCACCTGTGACCAGGGCCTCGAGTGTGTGCATAGAGGACCGGACATGTTCAACAGCGAGGGAGTGTGTCAAGGTCGGTATATAACCTGAAAGATCATCTGACCTTTCAGTCGTAGGCTATAAAGTTTATCCTGGGTGAGTCAGAGAGTCAGGAATTTACTGTATTTATGTTAGCAGACAAGCTGTGCATCATCTCTGAAGGAAAAAAGTGGCTGAGCTGCTCTGGGGTCTCTGGGGCTGGAGCTTATTTACAGGGCAGAAAAATTGAAGCAGGCATCTAAAAAAAAATTGTAAAAAAAAAATTATTGGGAAAAACATTGGGAATTACTGTTTTTCTGATAGCATTTCTGAAATTATTATTATTATTATTATTATTATTAGTAGTAGTAGTAGTAGTAGTAGATGTATAGATCTAGAAAGACATTTGAACATTACAAAATGCATTTTCAAATCACTTTATCACACCTTCCAGTGCAGATCCTGCTTTAATCATCTCTTTATTTTCCTTTGAGAAAAAGTGATTTGGATGTGTGAGGGAAATAAATTAAATACAAAATGAATGAATAAAATACCCTGGATTCAGGAAAATCATCAGTGGTGTATGTTCTGAGCAGTAGGGCTGGAGTCAAACTCCACTTGGTGTTAATTCTGATATTAATTTATATAACATATTAAAATGATTGCTGACTTAAAGAACAAATGTTTTTTAAAAAAATCATTCGGTTTGTGTTGCTTTATCTCCACATGGTGCCTGATCCTGATCTAATCTGAAAATGTGATCATCAAACTTTCGTCACCGGGGATCATAAATGCAGAAAAGGAGACGGATGATAACGGTATGTCTGAAAAACATAGAAACAGAGAGAACTGAAAAAAGAGAAATGTGCTGCATGTGTAAAGTGTTCGGGTATTTTTCATCAGTGAAAAGTGAAATGTGAATGTATTTTACATATTTGCCTGTTAAGACACTTTACATTGTGTTCTACATACAGGAAATAACACACACACACACACACACACACACACACACATATATATATAAAAGGCTATTTCACTGTTTATTAAAGTCCATCGATCTGCTTATGAGCTATCCTTCTTGTTAACACGTAGCTTGCTAACTGCTAACTAGCTACAGCTAGCAACTACAATTATGGTGTTTGCCATAGCATGTTGCTAACGTAACATTAAAAAAGCCTCATAGCTACACTACTATAAATCAGCATTAGCAGTGAGACAAAAATCTCCTTATAGAGTGAATAATGATGCTGACAGACAGATTAAGATCAGGAAATACTACAGCAGTGAATTATAAAAATCACTAACTAGACAAAGTTCTGTTACATGCGATGTTAGCTACGCTGCAACATGCTAGCTAATGTTAGTTAAGATTAGCTAAGTACTACTTGATCTTCGCTTCTTATAATTTTGCATTTCCTTTAAACTCTGTAGAAGCATAGGAAGCGTCTTCCTAATATTAGCATTTGGTTCGCCTTTGGTTATTGTTTAGGAAGAAACTTTCCCTGATATTTCAGAAACCAAAACGAAACCTTTTCAGAAAGTTTTGAGAACCAGAAACAAATGTTCCCAGAACTGGGAATTGCTAGCTGGGTAACTAGTTGTCCTGCTAACCAGTTTGCTTTCTAGCTAGCTAGAAGAGCCAAGTATTCACACCTGTACAGATGGAGTAGTTAGTTAATTAAAACCCCACACCAAAGTAACAAGTCAAATGTTATTTGTTTGAAATTGGGCACTACACTACTTACACTTACAAAAATGGAGTATTTTTACTTCTGTAATGGAACTGTGCTTAAGCTGGACGTGGAATAAAAGCGCTGAAATGTTTGGTGCTAAAACAGAAGAAAAACTATGAACCTGTGGTATAACACGAAACATAGCTGTGTGTTTCAGGTTCAGGTGAGAGGTTGTGGGTTCCAGTCCCATCACTGCTTAACTCACCTTTATATACAAATATCTGTTTTCAGAAGTCTTTATCGAGAAGCTGAAGCAGCTGAGGAACTGAGATTGACGATGTGAAGGAGGCTTCCCTCTGCACATCAGTGAGGACGAAAGCAACACCTCCAACGCCTCGAAATCAATTATTTACCAGCAGTATAGATACACATAATGACAAGAACTTTCACTGTTCTTCACAAACATGTCAGTAGATTCCTATAAAACACATAAGACAGTCCTGCATTACCTCATTACTGCTATAACACTGTTTATCAGCATGTACTAACATTCTAACGTAGACGAGATTCATCACGGTTCAAGTACATTGTTCATTTTAACCCTCAGAGTTCACTGTATCCCTATTACACTTGGTTTAAGTGATGACTGTATCACTATTGCATTTTAATAAACTTTTTAACGCATCATACAGTTATCTATTTGGATTTCTTGCTTTATCAAAGAGCAGAAATTACAGTCCATTAATGCTGCAATGGTCCTCCATGATACATTTATAGAATCAGGATCACAGATTATTTCACCTGTAAAATTTTTTTCCCAAATGTTACATCAGTTGGTTACTGTAAAACACAAACATTAAAACATTAACTACAATTACAACTATTTCAAATATCCTGATCATGCTAAATTCTTGTGCTATTCCATCATAGAAATGCTGCGTAAGATGTTTAATGTCAAAAGGATAAATCGAGATCTTTAAAATGACTCTTTTCTGAGACAATCAAAACCAAAACGGACGTTGTGTAACATCTATTTATTACCACCATAGTATGAGAAATTTGGAAAATACAAAGATCAGCTTATTTAAATTTCTGAATAAGAAAAATAAACAGGAACATGAGGTTATACATGTGTATCACGAGAGAGCGAGAGAATCTACACGAAGAGAGCAAAACACTCCAAAAACTAAACGTGATTTTTTTTTTTTTGCTACAATTTTTAACAAATGCCGATCTGTGGAGAAAAAAAAAAAAAACCCAAAACAAAAACAAAAAGAAAGAGTGGACAGAGAAAAGGGAAAAGAGAGAAGAGAGAGGGACGTGAAGAACAGTGAGAGTGAATGAGAGGCTGGTTTAGAGCGCCCCCCTGTGGCTGCCTGAAAGTTAGAACAGGAGGAGCAGGATCGGCAATCACCATGGAAAAAAAATAAAAAATAACAATAATAATAACAATAATAATAATAATAATAATACGAAAAAAAAACCAAAAAGAATTTCTCATTCAAATTTTTTGTAGTTTTGCTTTTTTTTTTTGTCCCATAACAGTGGTAAAACAATTCATGACTATGCATCATAGAAAAAAAAAGAAAAAAAAAAGAAAAAAAAAAGAAAAACACCATCAACAATAATAGTAATCATCAATATTATAAGTAACAACTTTATAACCAATAGATGCTGGTTTGCTGATCCTACACACACACACACACACACACACGCACATACACACACACACATTTGGGCTGGGGGACATAGACCTGTGGGTGCACATGCAAACAACAGGGTGGGTTTCTGAGGTGTTTGAGTAGAAGAGAAGTCAGGTAGGGGTTTCTGAGGTGTGTGTGACGGCAGGTAAATCAGGTAGGGGTTTCAGAGGTGTGTGTGTGTGAGGGCAGGTAAGTCAGGTAGGGGTTTGTGAGGTGTGTGTTAGGGCAGGTAAGTCAGGTAGGGGTTTGTGAGGTGTGTGTTAGGGCAGGTAAGTCAGGTAGGGGTTTGTGAGGTGTGTGTGAGGGCAGGTAAATCAGCTGGGGTTTTTTGAGGTGTGTGTGAGGGCAGGTAAGTCAGGTAGGGGTTTCTGAGGGGTGTGTTAGGGCAGGTAAGTCAGGTAGGGGTTTGTGAGGTGTGTGTGAGGGCAGGTAAGTCAGGTAGGGGTTTGTGAGGTGTGTGTGAGGGCAGGTAAATCAGCTGGGGTTTTTTGAGGTGTGTGTGAGGGCAGGTAAGTCAGGTAGGGGTTTCTGAGGGGTGTGTTAGGGCAGGTAAGTCAGGTAGGGGTTTGTGAGGTGTGTGTTAGGGCAGGTAAGTCAGGTAGGGGTTTGTGAGGTGTGTGTGAGGGCAGGTAAGTCAGGTAGGGGTTTGTGAGGTGTGTGTTAGGGCAGGTAAGTCAGGTAGGGGTTTGTGAGGTGTGTGTTAGGGCAGGTAAGTCAGGTAGGGGTTTGTGAGGTGTGTGTGTGAGGGCAGGTAAGTCAGGTAGGGGTTTGTGAGGTGTGTGTGTGTGAGGGCAGGTAAGTCAGGTAGGGGGTTTGTGAGGTGTGTGTGAGGGCAGGTAAGTCAGGTAGGGGTTTGTGAGGTGTGTGTTAGGGCAGATAAGTCAGGTAGGGGTTTGTGAGGTGTGTGTTAGGGCAGGTAAGTCAGGTAGGGGTTTGTGAGGTGTGTGTTAGGGCAGGTAAGTCAGGTAGGGGTTTGTGAGGTGTGTGTTAGGGCAGATAAGTCAGGTAGGGGTTTGTGAGGTGTGTGTGGGGGCAGGTAAGTCAGGTAGGGGTTTGTGAGGTGTGTGTGTGTGAGGGCAGGTAAGTCAGGTAGGGGTTTGTGAGGTGTGTGTGTGTGAGGGCAGGTAAGTCAGGTAGGGGTTTCTGAGGTGTTTGTTAGGGCAGGTAAGTCAGGTAGGGGTTTGTGAGGTGTGTGTGGGGGCAGATAAGGGCAGGTAGAGGTTTCTAAGGTGTTTGAGGGGTGGATAAGAGGGTAAGTGAAGGTGGTCTGGGGCAGTTTTAGTAGCACCCTGCTGTGGAAGTTGCCGCTCCCCTTAAGCAGACTAACCCCAGATTCCACCTTCCCTCATGCTGTGTGTGTTCAAACCCCAAGCTTGGCAAGGGTGGACCTCGTTTACGCTCCGACTCTTATACATGCGTGAGTGAGTGAGTGTGTGTGTGTGTGTGTGTGTGTGTGCGCGCGCGAGCGAGTGATCAGAAGCGTCTGTTACATGCACATACAGGTACCCTACGCGTCAGTGAGACAGCACTAGTAGACTGAAACACATTGGCCTCCCCGTCGCAGATATTCTAAACTCTACCAAGAAAGAAGGGGAGAGACGAGTGGAGAGAGACAGAGACAGAAAGACAGAAAGAGAGAGAGAGAAAGACAGAAAGGATGGAAGGAGCAGGACGAGAAGTGTCTAGGCGCGCTCTCCGCGGATACGGCGTGCCAGCTGGATGTCTTTGGGCATGATGGTGACGCGCTTGGCGTGGATGGCACACAGGTTGGTGTCCTCGAAAAGACCCACCAGGTACGCCTCGCTGGCCTCCTGCATTAACACACACACACACACACACACACACACACACAGATCAGAACACAATATGTGGCAATATCTGTAACACTGTAATATATGCTCTGAGTCTCAAATTTAAAGGTGCGGTCAGTGATTTTGGTGAATGTTCTCTTAGGTCAGTGGTTTTAAAACTCAGACTCCACACAAACACGGCTCCTCTCTTCAGCCTTCTCTCCAAAACCCCCCAAAAACCCAAAAACCTTAACGCCTCATCGAGAGGTAACACGGCTGATATAAAAACACCTCTTTGTCCTGACTGGTTGGTTTGTCGTGGTCCACGTCATTTGTTGTTGTTTTTTTTTTTCTTTCCTTCTTCTTCTGGTGGTTACAGAACCGTGAGTAGCACAGAGATCATTTTTTACTTTAAAATATCAGATATTTTATTAAAAGGGTTAAAAGGAATATGAGGCGAATCTCATCTTAAGAAGAATGAGGAAAAAAAAAAAAAAACACTGACTGCACCTTTAACAGTGATACACTGTTTATGCATTAATTCAATACTAAGAAGCTCATGTTAGTGACACAAATCACAATATTTGCAGAAGTGTGTAATGCTGTAAATAATGACAGTTCACACTCTGCCCACTTCCTCCCTCTTACACACACACACACACACCCCCTCTTACACACACACACACACCCTCTTACACACACACCCTCTTACACACACCCCCTCTTACACACACACACACACCCTTACACACACACACCCTCTTACACACACACCCTCTTACACACACACCCTCTTACACACACACACCCTCTTACACACACACACACCCTCTTACACACACACACACACACCCTCACCCTCTTACACACACACACACACACCCCCTCACACACACACACCCTCTTACACACACACACCCTCTTACACACACACACCCTCTTACACACACGCCCTCTTACACACACACACCCTCACTCACACACACACACCCTCACCCTCTCACACACACCCTCACCCTCTCACACACACACCCTCACACACACACACCCTCACACACACACACCCTCACACACTTACACACACACACCCTCACACACTTACACACACACACCCTCACACACTTACACACACACACCCTCACACACTTACACACACACACCCTCTTACACACACACCCTCACACACACACACACCCTCACTCACACACACACACCCTCACACACACACACACCCTCACCCTCTTACACACACACACCCTCTTACACACACACCCTCACCCTCTTACACACACACCCTCACCCTCTTACACACACCCTCACACACACCCTTACACACACACACACACACACACACCCTCTTACACACACACACACCCTCACACACACCCTCACCCTCTTACACACACCCTCACCCTCTTACACACACCCTCTTACACACACACACCCTCACTCACACACACACACCCTCACTCACACACACACACCCTCACTCACACACACACACCCTCACTCACACACACACACCCTCACCCTCTCACACACACACACCCTCTTACACACACACACACCCTCACCCTCTTTCACACACACACCCTCTTACACACAGACACCCTCACACACACACACACACCCTCACACGCACCTGCAGGGCTCCGATGGCGGCGCTCTGGAAGCGCAGATCCGTTTTGAAGTCCTGAGCGATCTCTCTCACCAGGCGCTGGAAGGGCAGCTTACGGATCAGCAGCTCGGTGGACTTCTGGTACCGACGGATCTCACGCAGAGCCACTGTGCCGGGCCTGGACACAGATCGTATCATATTTAAACTTAAATACCCTTTCGAATGCGGCTGAGGTTTGATTGATTGTCCCTGATATTGTCGGCTTCAGTGTGAAATCTCACTATCATACATGTAGCGTTTTTTGGTTTTTTTTCTGTTTAAATCAAAAAAATTATGTATAATGTTACATTTAATGTTGTGGAAAGTTCCTGAAACAAGTTATTACTAACATTTTAACAGCTATAAAGAGTCATTCCTTTGCCAGTTTAGCTTGCTTTTCTCTCTCTTGAAGTTAATAAGACAAAAAATTCAGCTTGTCATATTACTCAGAAGCCACGAAGCCCTCCATCCTGAAGATTTTCCTGACTCGGAAAACTTGGAAAAGTTACAGCTTTACCGCTGACTGTTACAAAGCACTGACACTGGAGACTCATTTCAAAAATGCTAAACAAACATCAACCATTGCACAGTTTAAAAAAAAAAAAAAAAAAAAAAAGCAGCCTCTATCGTGCCATGGTGAATGTGTGTGTTGATGAAAAATCTACCCAGTACGATCGAACACAATCAGAAACAACTGATCCATATCAGCACAAAAAGTGCTCCGGGCAGCATTCTTTCTACCTCAGTAAAGCTCTGTGCTCAGCAAGTAGCTGCTGTTATTTATTTTTACTCGCATATAGATTTATAGTTGGGGTTATTTGCTTTTTGCAAGGAATTTTATCAGGTCTGGCTTTACAAAGCTTCATATTTACGATGAGTGCCCTCTTGTGGATTTAAGTGGCATAACACTAAATGATTTTACTTATTTATTTTTTTAAAAATGTAGCTGCAACTTGAAAAATGAGTAGTTCCACTTGATTAAAAAAAAAAAAAGCCTTGATATCAATGAGAAGAAAATTTCTAATTTAATGTCGGAGTTCAAGCCCAGGTGAAAAAGTGTGAGAGTGTGACCTGTAGCGGTGAGGCTTCTTCACTCCTCCAGTAGAGGGCGCGCTCTTACGGGCCGCTTTAGTGGCCAGCTGCTTACGGGGAGCTTTGCCTCCTGTAGATTTGCGGGCGGTTTGCTTGGTACGGGCCATGCTTCCTCAATCTGCTGCAGAGAGAAAAGAACAAACCGAGTCGATACGGAGCAGAAGCGGTTTTATAATGAACAGAAGTGTGAAAAATACTCCATCAAAACACTACGTTTCAACTGTTGTACATCACCGAACATCCGCAAGCAACGGCTTCGGGTCTCGAGCGTACACATAACAATAAACAACTCTTAACATTAATAAATATACTTTATTAATTCCACATCCTAGAAATAATATATGGCACTGAATAGTAATAAAAAATAAAAAAATAAATAAAACAAACAAAAAATCAATTAACATGATAAATTAAAATAAAAATAATAATAATTTTTAAAAAATAAAATTTGTATATCTAAATATTAACAGTACTGTTTTATTAATGATGTATATTTATTGCAGCGTATTAATTTTAATTTATTTTAATAATAATAATGATGATAATGATGTAACACATTTCTGAAAATATCATATTATTTACATCTAATATTATAGTTTTGGATTCTACTTGTGCAGTAAATGAATATTTAATAAAAAAATTAAAAAGTTATAATAGTTGTAAGTGTTTTAAAGAAAAATATTCACCATCAAAAACAAAAACAAAAAGCATTACTTAGTCAATTAACATTATTTTTTGTATTAAATTATTGATATTTATTGCATTTGTATTATAATAATTTTATTATTAATAATGATAAGATGCACATAGTCCTAACCCTGTAAACTTTCCTGAAAACATCATAATTTTTACATTTAAATGTAACAATAAAGTGTTTTTTTAATTTAAAAAATATTGACCTTTAAATAATAAAAGAAAAAGAATGACAAGAATGTGAACGCACGTGCGGCTTCCGGTCCCTTACGCTATTTCAGGCAACTTCCTCTCGCACGCGCAGAATAAAGAAAAAAACAAAAAAAACAAAGGCAATAAACAAAACGAGCCAGTCAGCGCGGACCGAAAGCACCTGTGAGCCAATCACAGAGCCGTGTATTATATCAACGAACATGAACCAATGAAACGTCAAGAGCTCCCGGTTCCAGCCAATCAGCGGCGGCGCTGACATGTTGCGGGGGCAGCTCAGCCTCTTGTGGCCCCGCCCACTACCGCAAGATTATGGCCGCGATTCGAATAGCAACTGTGAGTGAGAGCCTGTATCGAAGCGGAGACAAGCACGTAAACTTTGACAGAAAATTCAAAATCCGTGACGCGAACCGACTCAAACATTTCACGACAACAGACTAGACACCCTTGTGCAACAAGATGGCCGGTTAAAAGGAATTTTCAGTCGCGAATTCAAGGCGAATAACCGAAGTAAAAAAGGCACATTAAAAGTGGGACGGATTTTCTTCCCTCCGACGACACGGAAAAGGAGAGCCTATTTTCTCTCAGCGCTTTTCTCCTTTTCAGACGACGCAAACACAACGGTTTTTTCGCGTAAAATAAAAATAATTTCACCCAAAAGTTCGACAAAGCTGTGAAAAAGTGTTTTAGGATAAATTTGGTGAGCAGTCTGGGCACTTACCTTCAGCGAATGTGTTTAATTTGGCGCAGGGAAATATGTGCAGAGCTTTGCCTGGCACTGTCAGTATTTACTATCACACACAATGGGAACCGAGCGGCCAGCGGCAAAATGGCCGCCACGTCAATCACTCCTCTCTCTCTCTCTCCCAGAATGCACCTCAATTAATTGGAAACGCGAAACGTTACCAAAACAAGCTAATATTTTTTTTTACCGTGTGTAACAACACATATTTAACATATTTACTCTTTTCTTTTTTCTTTTAACGTGACCTAAACCACAGTTGTAATGTTTATTGTCACTTTTTTTTAAGCTGCATTAAGTTTAAAAAGCGGTTCATTGTTTTTTTTTTTCTTTTCTTTTGTGTTTTCATGTACTTTAAGCAGAATATGAAGTAATGCTAGGCTAATTAGTTTTTTCATCAGCTCTACTTCTTTTTGTGTATGAAATAAAATTAGGTTAGAAAAAGCTTTTTACCTAATGTATCACAATTTCATTCACACACAAACAATAAAAAAGTTATTTCGTATTGGAGGCTGCATTAAACGTAATACAGGTCACTAGTAAAACTACTGCTTAACAATTTAATTTAAATGATTATAATCTGTTTATTTGAACAGTTTAATACATTTCTACATGCCAAAATGCCATTTTCCAATAACCGAAGTGTTTTATTCCTCTTATACCACAGCAATTTGACACCGATTACATTATGTATTAAACAACACCGTCTTTCATTTTTATCCGCTTATAGTTGCATTTAATGTTGTGGAATGTCCATTAAAGAAGTTAGTTCTTGTTATCACTTACATTATAGCAGCTATAAACAGTCATTCCCTCACAAACCTCTCTTTCTTCTTTCTGTTGAAGTACATACAAAAAAAAAGCTTGTCATGGTAACAAGAAACCACAAAGAATAAACTCCTCTGTCCTGAAGACTTTTCTGTGTCTGAAACCTCTGACCTTTGCAAAGCACTGACACTGGAGACTCCTTCCATAAAATATTAAATAAACGTCTCCACAGAAAGTCATTGTTTTTCTTTTGTCTTTCATGTATAAGTTTGGGTTTGTACGCTATTTAATGTGTCAGAATTGACACATTACAAACAAAATTTTGACATTGAGCGTCAGTGTCTGTATTAAATTTATATTTCTAATATAGGTCCCAGGTTTATGTAACACTTAACCACTTAATTTAAAGCCTTTGATAAGTAAGGTCCTACGCAAAGTTGATTATTTCCTATAACAGCATGTCCCGAAGTGTTTCATTCCTTTTATTTTATTTATTAAAGAATATCAGGAGATATATTATACTTTGTATCCGTTTGTAGTTATGCATATGCAATGTTTTATGCTTTTATTAGAGTTTACACACCACTGGCTATTAAATATTAAAATAATTTAAATAAAAAAGTGTTCAATCAAACACCTACATTTTCATTTTCAAGGACTTGTTTGTTATCTGCTCTCAGATTAGATTAAGATCTTTAGATCTTAGTCAGCTTTTGTTCTCCACTCAAATAAAAAGTCTCACATCTATCAGTTCACTTATAGCTTATATTTCTTACTTAGAGTTTCCAATTCTGGAGAATTTATGAAGCCATTTCTTGAATTTCAACCAAAAATGTTAATACAGAGGGACTGGCAGTGTATAGTGCACTATAGATGGAACACAGACGTGTATCTGAATCTGATTTTGCTTTCTTTAATTCACATTTTTTATAGAGCACATGTAGAGAATATGGAGCTGAATCCCAAAGAACTCATGATTACCACTTTATTTATAAAACAAATTTAAAGAACCCCCTCAGCACAGCTTTTATTGTGAACATTAAATATTAGGCTCAGTATTCAAATGTATAGAGTAATATTCTATTAATTAATTAATTAATTAATTTTCACTGCTGTAACAAAAAAGAAATTCCATGGACCACCCTGGGAACCCAGTTTGAGAACCACTGGTATAGAACCCACTTGTTCCTGCTCTCTGTAGTACACATTTATAAAGGGGAGGAAATAGAAATCCCATATAACTTCCTAATGGAAATATAGTGCACTATAGACAGGTATATTATAGAAGCCACTGTTTCATACTCTATATAGTGCACCTCTGTAGTGAGCTGGAAGCTGAATCCCAAACAACCTCCTATTATTGATATAGTGCACTAATATTGAGAGGCAGTTTGGAATTCAGCCAACCTGTTCGATACTTTAAAGGGGTGTAAGAACAATTTAATATTAATTTTAAAAACATAAAAAGGAAAATTTAAAAGAATTAATAAAATAAGGTGTTAATTTCCTCTATTTTATGATTTGGGGCAGGTGCAGGTGAGCGTGGAGCTGGAAAAAGGCATTTGATCCTTTGTGTGTGTGTATGTGTGTGTGTGTGTGTGTGTGTGTGTGTGTGTGTGTGTGTGTGACCTCCATCTGTTTCATCTTCACCTTCGCCACCCACTTCAGATTTAAGTGCAGTACATGACTAAATAATACAGGGGGCACTGTCTTCTTTTACAAACAAAAGTATGGCAGTAGTGTGTTACTGAATCAGTCTGTCTCTCTCTCTCTCTCTCTCTCTCTCTTAGATTATTGTAAGATTGATTATAAGATTGTATTTTGCATTTTTTTATCAGTCATGATTTAGCTTGAGAGCTTTGTGGCTCCTGTGTTCCTGGATGTCAGGAGGAGGAGGAATGATCTGTGGCCTTTGTTACGAGGATCACCCTTGATAACCTGTGATCTATAAGTTTTATATACTTTGAGAAATAATGATTGGAAGGTCAGTCTTTTCAAATGGAGATTAGGGAAAATTCGGGTCGTAAGGATTTCATGCATATGTGTTTACATGAGATGGAAATAAGAGCAAAATATTGCAACTGTGTATACTGGCGTTCTCCTTTTATGCCCTGTGGAATTCTATAAGAAGGAATCGTATGGATCTTTAAAATCAATGAAATGAGCAGCACTGTGTGTATATTTTTAGTAAAGCCTATGCAGGTTATACTGCAACCCTGAACAAATTGTCCTATTAGCATGAGTAGGTCACTGCTATTGATTTATTTATGCAGTGCGTGACCTTTGGGCTTTCAAACTCCTTTATGGATAATAGAGTAGAAAAGCTTTAACCTTAAGACCTTTTTTTACATTGTGGCTAGTCAATAACGCTGCTTATCCTTTCAGTCACCGTGGGAGAAACCACTTCTCATTCATTGCACATTTTTCAACATGGACAGTGTCTAAAGTAGAAATCTAGACATTTCATTTTCTTTATGGGAAGGGCAGAAGTGCACACAGGAAGTGGTGTGTGTTGTCTCAGGGGATCCTTAGTAACCCTTAAAACTCAGCTGGCACCCACACTATGAAAGCAATTTCATTTCGTAGTTTCACAGTAAGTAGAAAAAAGATTTCTCAGCAAAGGTTTTATATTTTTATTTATTTGTCATTCGATTTTCAAGGCGGAACTTAGACATACGATAAACAGCAGGTCCACAAGACTTTTTGACCAATCATATGTCTGTTTTTTTGAGTAACTGTTCATCATCAATATCTACCAATCTGTGGTGAAAAATTATATAAAACACTACATATCAATCTGAAATTGGGGCATTTGTTAAACCTAGGTCTCAAAAACGGACAAAGATAGGCGTAGTCCTCTGTTTAAATAAAGAAAGTGAGTTTGAATGAAATCACATGACATCACTGTAATAG
Source organism: Pangasianodon hypophthalmus (assembly GCF_027358585.1). NCBI lineage: Eukaryota > Metazoa > Chordata > Actinopteri > Siluriformes > Pangasiidae > Pangasianodon > Pangasianodon hypophthalmus. The sequence goes on along the minus strand of NC_069736.1, from coordinate 17,253,975 downwards.
TTTACGTATTGTTAGCTAGATTCATGAACTTTTCCCCTGGTTTTAATAACATAATAAAATATTTGACCTATTCTTAGCTAGGGTTGTGCATAAAAAAGACGGTTTTCTGACAAACATTAGGGACCTGACGTTCAGCACGTTAAGAAACAGGTGTTAGGGTCAGCGAAGGTGGCGGTTAGGTTCAATTTGTGTATGAAAAGGAATAATGACATGAACACACACACCTGCAAAGTGTGTTTTGTGCTCGTATGGCTGTGGGGATTTGTGCTACCTGTGCTTGATAGATAGTGGTCCTGTGTCTTCCTCAGATTCAGTGCCAGAGTTAAAGGTCAGCCGGGTGTCACCTCGAGGCAAAAACGCCACTAGCCACAGGAAGAGCTTTTCCTGACAGCATGATTTTTTTTTTTTTGGGCGACACCCTGTTTTTTTTGTGCAGTTGGAGGGAAGCAGTGATTTTTCTGATCACAGTATGAGATTGATGAGTCACTGTTTGCAAATAAGGTTGAGGGTCAGATCTAGAAAAACAAGTACGTGAGCCAAAAATGTTCTGAATGTCAATTACGGCTTTCTCACAGCATAAAACTGTCAACCTGTCTTCTCTGATCTGTGTGTGTATCACCATGGAGCTGTCATTTGTTGTCTCCTTACGTATTTGGTAACATAAGGAACCCTTTTTGATTACAGTAACATTATTTTGTTATAAAATTGTATTGTCCTATTGGAAAAACTGCTTTTTGTAATGTTTGTATTGTTAAGCTAATATAATACTAGCCTGCTAGAACTGCGTGTTAGCGTACATTGCCATGTGATAGTTTCAGCTACTGCAGAACTTTTATTTAGCCAATGAAGAGCAGAGAAGGAGAAATGATTTAGTAAGCCTGTACTGTAGAAGAATGTATGTAAAACAGTCTGGAGTTCCATTTACGAGGAATCAAAACTTAGGAAATTCTCACAAAACTAAACTTTTTGAGGAAATTCGATTTTGGAGGGGAGAAAATGACTAAAACCTTCAGTTTCATCAATTGTTCAGGTTTTCTTCTAAATCGAAACACTGAAACTAGAAATATTTTCCTTTCCTTATGTCTTCTGTACTGGCAACTTTTGAAACACACACACACACACAACACTAGAAATACGTTTTTTTTTTTTGGAAAACATTATAATTTATGTTGAGTGTTAAATTCTTGAAACAGAAGTAGAATGGCAATCAGCACTAAGTATATACAGGCAAAACACACACACACACACACACACAAGTTAGTTAAATCACAATACAGACATCATTTCAAAAGAGACAAAACACAAAGAGACATGATGAGGCATAAAACGTCGACTCCTTTTGTTCGGAGGAATGCAGAAACTCCATTTTGCAGCTTTGAATCTGGACTTGTATTCATGTTGGAAGGACCAGGAGAAACTGTACAAACACAAAATAGCAAACAAACATACACGCACACACACACACACACACACACACACACACACAGAGCTAATTAACATTTATTCATTTATCTTCTGTAAGCACTTTATCCTGGTCAGGGTGGCAGTGGATGCAGAGCCTATCCTGGGAACACTGAGCACGATGTGGGAATGCACCCTGGATGTCCATCGCATGTCACCACACACACCCACCCACACCCACCCACACACACACACAGACACACACACACACGCACGCACACACACATACACCTTCACCCACTCATGGAGCTGTCCTGCTGAACCACCATGCCACCGCTATTATTGACACTCAAATGAAATAGCTCCTAGGTTTTTAATATGCTAAACCGGTTATAATCTGGGAGTAGAAACAATTTCTTTTTCGTTTTGGCTTGTTCAGATTAGAAATGATAATGCTTTCACATTCATGCTTCTGCATTCCACACCACCTTCTTTAATTACAAACCAGTTTCAGTGAAATGAAAGAATGGTTAATAAAGATTTCAAAATATGATAGCCTACTCTTATAAGAAGCCTAGAGTATAATTAAAACCAAGCACTGATTAACTGATGTGATGATGGTTAACATGTACATATCCACCACTTTTTGCTTTTGATGGACAAAATCAGGTTTCTTTTCAGACATTGCAAGTTTAATGTTTTATTTTACCCTTGTACTTACTAACGAAACCTTATAAACGTGTACCTTGTTGTACTATTGATGTGTTTTGTCTCAGTGTGGTGCCGGTTTTAAGAACATCACCTATGCAGAAAAAATAGAGGGCTCCTAGTGAAATTACAGAAAATTCTAAACATGTCTTTGATTGACAGTGACTGCTGAATTGAAAGATGTGTTTCAACAATCAGAAATGTAATAAAACTTCACCTCACCATGGTTTTTGCTGTAGTATTAAATGTGGGTACATTTAATAATAACTCAAGCCAAAAGATTTCATAATGATGTTTGCACAGTTGTTGTGCTATAATGATTTTCATCAAAGGATTTATGTAATGAGCTGCTGTGTTGTAAATGTGTTATGCTAACTGTGTGTCTCTTACATAATTTACATAACTCTATTGCTTAAATCACCAGTATGAAATTATGAAACAAAACTTTAGAGTGCCTCACCTTGTTGTGCTGGTGAAGTGTTATTTCTCAGTGTGGGATTGGCTGGAAGAAAAAAATAGGGCTGCTTGTGAAAATTCAAAACATATCCTTGATTGATTGATGGTGTGGTTGTATGAGGAACTGGAATTGAATGATGTACTTTCATAAATCAGAAACTTAAAAAAGCCTCACCTGGTCGTGTCGTCTCTTCATTTCTTGCTGTGGTTTTGGCTGTAATGTTAATTGTTGGTACATTTATTTAATAATGACTCAAACGAAAAGATTTCATACTGATCAGAGAAACAATAGATGCGTATTCCACACTTTAACACCACCTTGGAATAAATATTTGTGTGTTTTTTGTAATAAGGCTACATTAACCATGTATTATATTGTGCTCTACTTGTTTAACACTTTTGATTTATCTCTAGGTTTGTAGGACTGTATTCAGAGTCATTCAAATTTTAGGTCAATATTTTACAGAGGGAAAGTTCCTTGTATTCAGAGTTGAGTTACGCAGTTAATTTTTTTGGCTGCCTATTCAGATTATGCAAATCACCTGTTTGTAGTAAGGAGTTAATATTAGGTTGCTGGATATTTCTTGAGTAGTGTAGTCAGAAAGAGAGTTTTTCAATAGCCAATTTAAAAACATGCACTTGCCTTTAAACCCGAAAAAAAAAAAAAATCAGAAAATGATATGTAAGTGAAAAGATGGTGAGCATTCAAATAAATCTCTTACGAGACTCTCACGTTAATTATCACATTAATCACTACAAATTTGCTTTAATTTAACACTGTGGCTTCCACACTCATTATTTCGCATCTTATGAAATAGCACTTGATCCAGCGCATCCTATTATTTACTCTCTGCACACAGTTAAATGAAGCCAAAACTCAAGATCATGAAACTAAATTGATACTAAATCGAGATCATGAAATCATAATGTCTGCAGGACGTAGCCTATTTTATCATACTGTTAATTTGCTGTTTTGATTTGTCCATTTAATAAAATAAAGTTTTGTTTAATTTTCTCCTGTAAAGAAAATTTGCAGATGGCTTGAAGGATAAGCTGATCAAGCAGTCACCTGTTACGCTTATTCACAAAACATTTAATCCTCTCTGATTAAAACGAGTCTTCTTCAATGTCCTCCATGCTAAAAATAAATGAAGATTTTAATGAGATTATTTTATGAGACTATTAATTAATTAATTATTAGTGCCATAAATTAATGTATTTAATATTGACCTCAGAGTGACATTTCATGTTTTTTTGTGTGTATTTACAGCCAAAACATACATTTCCTGCAAGAAAAATGTGCTTAAGTGCAATGTCAGAATTGTGCGTAACTGAGACATGCCTGTATTTTGCTCAAACTCCGGCCCATGTGCGTAATTCTTCCACAACTTCTAAATGGTGCTTAGGACCAGAGTTACTGTATGTCTGAAGCAATTTCAGTATTAAAGCCTCGTTATGTGTGCTTAGCTCAACTCTAAATACAGCCCATATAGATTAAATTAGCGTCAGTGGACAGAAACCAAGACTCAAAACTGACCTTCTTGGTGGTCAGGTGTTTTGTGTTCTGTGAAATCCTCTCCTCGTGTTGTTAGTATGCCAGCCATTGGTGTGCTAGGTGTTGTATGGCCATTAGCTGTGCAACACAGAAAAAGAAACAATTTCTTTTTCATTTTGGCTTGTTCAGACTAGAAATGATAATGCTTTCACATTCGTGCTTCTGCGTTACACACCACTTTCTTTAATTGGAAACCAGTTTCAGTGAAATGAAAGAATGGTTAATAAAGATTTCAAAATATGATAGCCTACTCTTATAAGAAGCCTAGAGTATAATTAAAACCAAGCACTGATTAACTGATGTGATGATGGTTAACATGTACATATCCACCACTTTTTGCTTTTGATGGACAAAATCAGGTTTCTTTTCAGACATTGCAAGTTTAATGTTTTATTTTACCCTTGTACTTACTAACGAAACCTTATAAACGTGTACCTTGTTGTACTATTGATGTGTTTTGTCTCAGTGTGGTGCCGGTTTTAAGAACATCACCTATGCAGAAAAAATAGAGGGCTCCTAGTGAAATTACAGAAAATTCTAAACATGTCTTTGATTGACAGTGACTGCTGAATTGAAAGATTCAAAGTAATAAAACTTCACCTCACCATGGTTTTTGCTGTAGTATTAAATGTGGGTACATTTAATAATAACTCAAGCCAAAAGATTTCATAATGATGTTTGCACAGTTGTTGTGCTATAATGATTTTCATCAAAGGATTTATGTAATGAGTTGCTGTGTTGTAAATGTGTTATGCTAACTGTGTGTCTCTTACATAATTTACATAACTCTATTGCTTAAATCACCAGTATGAAATTATGAAACAAAACTTTAGAGTGCCTCACCTTGTTGTGCTGGTGAAGTGTTATTTCTCAGTGTGGGATTGGCTGGAAGAAAAAAATAGGGCTGCTTGTGAAAATTCAAAACATATCCTTGATTGATTGATGGTGTGGTTGTATGAGGAACTGGAATTGAATGATGTACTTTCATAAATCAGAAACTTAAAAAAGCCTCACCTGGTCGTGTCGTCTCTTCATTTCTTGCTGTGGTTTTTGCTGTAATGTTAATTGTTGGTACATTTATTTAATAATGACTCAAACGAAAAGATTTCATACTGATCAGAGAAACAATAGATGCGTATTCCACACTTTAACACCACCTTGGAATAAATATTTGTGTGTTTTTTGTAATAAGGCTACATTAACCATGTATTATATTCTGCTCTACTTGTTTAACACTTTTGATTTATCTCTAGGTTTGTAGGACTGTATTCAGAGTCATTCAAATTTTAGGTCAATATTTTACAGAGGGAAAGTTCCTTGTATTCAGAGTTGGGTTACGCAGTTAATTTTTTTGGCTGCCTATTCAGATTATGCAAATCACCTGTTTGTAGTAAGGAGTTAATATTAGGTTGCTGGATATTTCTTGAGTAGTGTAGTCAGAAAGAGAGTTTTTCAATAGCCAATTTAAAAACATGCACTCGCCTTTAAACCCGAAAAAAAAAAAATCAGAAAATGATATGTAAATGAAAAGATGGTGAGCATTCAAATAAATCTCTTACGAGACTCTCACATTAATTATCACATTAATCACTACAAATTTGCTTTAATTTAACACTGTGGCTTCCACACTCATTATTTCGCATCTTATGAAATAGCACTTGATCCAGCGCATCCTATTATTTACTCTCTGCACACAGTTAAATGAAGCCAAAACTCAAGATCATGAAACTAAATTGATACTAAATCGAGATCATGAAATCATAATGTCTGCAGGACGTAGCCTATTTTATCATACTGTTAATTTGCTGTTTTGATTTGTCCATTTAATAAAATAAAGTTTTGTTTAATTTTCTCCTGTAAAGAAAATTTGCAGATGGCTTGAAGAATAAGCTGATCAAGCATGCCTGTATTTTGTTCAAACTCCGGCCCATGTGCGTAATTCTTCCGCAACTTATAAATGGTGCTTAGGACCAGAGTTACTGTATGTCTGAAGCAATTTCAGTATTAAAGCCTCGTTATGTGTGCTTAGCTCAACTCTAAATACAGCCCATAAAGATTAAATTAGCGTCAGTGGACAGAAACCAAGACTCAAAACTGACCTTCTTGGTGGTCAGGTGTTTTGTGTTCTGTGAAATCCTCTCCTCGTGTTGTTAGTATGCCAGCCATTGGTGTGCTGGGTGTTGTATGGCCATTAGCTGTGCAAAAAACACAAATAAATTTAACACTACAATCCGCATAAAGCACATTTATACTGTACACAGTCCTTAGTTAATAATTACAATATTGAAAATAGTAAATAATGTACTAATAATAAAGCCTCACCTGGTCGTATTGTTGCTTCAGGTCCTGGCGTGGTTTTTGCTGTAATTGTAGGTACATTAAATGACGACTCAATTTAAAGGATTTAATAATGATCAGAGAAAAAAATAGACACTCAAGCCACACTTTAACAGCACTTTGTAATAAATATTTGTGAGTTTGGTGTAATTAATCTGTACAAACCCTGTATTATATTCTGTGCTACTTATTTATCACTTGCTGTATTCAGAGTTGGTGACTTAATTCCAAAAATGTCAATATTGAATATTGGAAAGAACTTCACGTCTTTTTATACAAAGCCATTTGTTGATGATTACAATACTGAAAATGATTTAAAAAAAAATGTAGCCATAACAAACTATATATCAACATGTCAAAACAGGAAAATTTACATTAATTATTGAGGAAAAAATGTAATAAAAACAACTCTTGACAGCAAATATAGAAGACACTTGTGACCAAATTGTTGAAAAGAAATGCAGAAATGTGAATATACATATTATACACACCTTGACAAACTCCTACATGATGAATAATTGTAACTGTCTCATTGACTTCTTGAGGTGGGAGAACACATTGGAGTCCCTGGTCGCATGTCCCAATTAAACCATACAGACCCCCACAGCGTTCGTCTAGTTGTTTGGCACACACGTAGCAGCAACCGCACAGACCGATCACTTTTCCGCCCGGACATTTCAGCTCTGGACATCCAGATAAAAGATAACACGGCACACACGAGAGTGCCGAGCTGTTCTTCACCACCAGCACCACCAAGAACTGGGAGATTATCAGACCTTTGAGATACATCATCAATGAGGCAGATGGCTTTAGCCTCAGTTTCTTGTATGGTCATCAGTTACTAAGTGTGTGTTAACTAGCTTTTCAGGTGTGTCACAAGCTGTGGTGATGGAGCTATTTATATGCAACCTGCAGGAATTTCCTCCACGCTCTTTTTTCAGGAATGTATATCCTTGACTGAAAATTTCCTTCACTTGCATAATAACAAGTGAGAAAAGGCTCACAATATATTTATATATCTATATCTATCAATCTATCTCTATACCTGTATAGATGTGTTCTGTATTATAATATATATATATTGTAATATTCTGATTGTGATTTCACTTTACAGATCATTTTACCTATGCTCACATATATATATATATATATATATATATATATATATATATATATATATATATATATATATATATATATATATGAGCATAGGTAAAATGATCTGTAAAGTGAAATCACAATCAGAAGGAAAAACACTAAAATGTAGTACGTGCAATGACATCCCAAATCTACAGAACTACATCTTCCTTTAGGACTGGAACTGTCCCAAATCGATTAATTCAGTTCTATTTTAAAAAACCCGCAACCATTCGTTGTTAGGCTCTGTACCTTGTGGTTAATGTTCTTTCTCTGTATCCGCATTCTCTGTGTGTGTGTGTTCTGTGCCTGGAGGTCACAGGCTCCTCTTACTTTCGAATTCCAGATGAGTTACCTTGTGATCATCTGCAGATGTGCTGATATGTTTGATGTGATGGTATTTAAGGGACCAGCAGAGTGAATGCCCCAGGCTCATGCACAGTAATCTGGGTACTGTGCTTTCTGATTCGTGATTTATATTTTGACTTTTTGTTGTATGGCCCTAAGCTTATTTTGTGACTATTTAGAGTAGCCTGTCTCTATGTGATGTGGGTTACAAGATACACTATATGGCCAAGAGTTCTTCCCCAAACTGTTGCCACAAATTCCGAAACACAGAATGGTCTTTTCCCTTCACTGGAACTAAGAGGTTGAAACCTGTTCCAGCATGACGATGCCCCTGTGCACAAAGCGAGCTCCATGAAGACATGGTGTGTGAAGGTTGGAGTGGAAGAACTCGAGTGTCCTGCACAGAGCCCTGACCTCAACCCCACTGAACACCTTTAGGATGAACTGGAACGCCGACTGAACCCCAGACCTCTTCACCAACATCAGCGCCTGACCTCACTTAAACTCTTGTAGCTGAATGAACACAAATCCCCACAGCCACGCTCCAACATCTAGTGGAAAGCTTCCCAGAAGAGTGGAGCTTATTATAACAGTAAAGGGGAACAACTCCATATTGATGCCCATGGTTTTGGAATGGGATGTTCAACAAACACATGCAGGTCTGCTGGTCAGGTGTCCACATATGTTTGGACATATCTTCCTTTTGCGTAGATATTGTCCTTTCTGTAAAGTCACTGCATGTAGGGCTTGGCTGCCATTTGTGTTGGGTTTGGGTGGTTGTCTGAGTTTGTTGATAGATATGGAGAAAGAGAGTGTATCTATTTCATTTGTTTCTTTTTAGTAGCAAAGGTGTGTATTGTATGTATAATTATTTAGATTGCCTAGAAGATTTCACTTCACTATAACTAAGAGGCCAAGCCCAAACCTGTTCCAGCATAACAATGCTCCTGTACACAAACAGTGTCAAAATACTTTGGGCCATATATTTCTTTTGGGTAAATAGTATCCTTTTAGTAAATATATGGTGTCTATGTTGTCCAAGCCACTTTTCACTTTGGCACTTCACAAATCCCGAGACTCCATTCAGAGTGCTTTCTACAAATAAGAGTATTAAGGTTATAATGAGAAACTCTGGGGGTAACATTCCAGAAATTTCAACTGAGCATGTTCAGCTACATTCACAAACCATCTTGCTTCTTAAGATATGCGCATCTTCAAAGGGCTGGGCTTGCTGTTTAACATTTATGGTTTATGATAATATGTTCTTAGTTAGCATCTAGTGGAAAGAGCTCACCCATGACTTCTTCCTCTTATGTTCCAGTAAAATCCTAATTTACATAACCTACTTGCTTGATACTAGGCACCAGGTTGCATTATTATAGATTCTTATCACGTGTTTGATGGTGGCTGAGAATGTTATCACCCTCAGAAAAGATCTCATCGGAGCAGTGACACCCCAAATGAAGCAAAGAAAAGATCAAAGTGACATGACTGTTGCTTCCTCATTGATAGCTTTATCTTGAATCAAATATGTAGAAACTTTCCAGGAAGTCTAAAAAAAAGTAAATAAAAAGCGGGTTTATGTTATAAATCTAATTTAGTTCAGTTTTATTTATATAGTGCTTTTAACAATGAACATTGTCAAAAGGAAGCTTTACAGAAATATATAAATTCCAGACATAAATTTTAAATGTATAAATTTTTCCCTAATGAGTAAGCCAGAGGTGACCGTGGCAAGGAAAAACCCCCTGAGACAACATGAGGAAGAAACCTTGTGAGGAACCAGACTCAAAAGGGAACCCATCCTCATCTGGGTGACAATTATAAATCATTTCTCTTCTATAACTGTATATTATATAGTCAAAAAGTGCAACTGTGCAAACAGGAACTTATAAGCAACTTATTAATAAGAGCATCAGAGTCATTTCTGAATTCATTCTAGATTTAACTTAAAGTCTATTGTATCAAACTGAAGTTATTAACTACAACTGAATTGAAGGTTAAGGGTCTTGCTCAAGGACCCAACCCTGGCAGTTTGGCTGTGCTGGGATCAAAGCCTCCACGCCTGAGCCACCACAACCAGCCCAACTAGCTTGCACTGATTCAGCCCCTTCCACCACTGAATTAACTCACACTAAAAGACTGTACTGAATCAATGCACGCTAGCTGAGCTAGTTGTGGTGGCTCAGTGCTGAAGGCTATGAATTCCAGCTGTGAAAGCTGTATATTCAAATCTCAGCGCCACCCATGTGCCATGGTTGGGTCCTACATCAATTATACATCACTTTTTTTTATAGCATCAGCCAAATGATGATGTACTGGATTATGTGTTATTTTGTATTATTATTATATTACAGTACTTTACTGAAAATATGTTTTACAGTTGTTTACTGTAAATTTTACTGGCAACTCTGCTGCAAGTACTGTAAACTTTGTATAAACAGACAGCATCCTTCTTGCTTTGTGAATCATGGTGTCAACCAAACTACCATTGAAAAAAAATTGTTGAACTAGCGCCCCTTATGGCCAACATACTTTGACAGGAGTGCTGCTGACTTTAATGGTTTTTTTGGTCATGGTCACATGTTTTCAGTGCTATCCAGGCTCCAGGGGTTTGTAGGGGTTGGTTTGGCACTCAGATCTGTCTGACAGTGTGCTGTTACCACTCCTGGTACCACTCTCCTTAACAGAAAGTGAGGACTGTGGAGACAGAGGCCAGTGATGCCCACTGACTCTGGAGAATGTCTTATCTTTAAGCCCAGTGAACTTCTTGTGATCCATGTGCAAGAAGTGGTTTTCAAAAGCTCTTTGGCAGAATCAGAGTCCTTGGGCAGCTGTTCAGGGCACTGGCTCAGGCACAGTAACAGCTGGAAGTGAGATACTCAAGTTTTTTTTGTATACTGCCTCTTTCAGTAAAATTTATGCTCCTTTTTGCTGTTAAAGGGATTCTTTTTTTTTTTTTTTTTAAATTAACCCCTTTCCAACTCCCATCAGTGTGTCCAGACTCACAAACTATTCTCTTAACTATATAATCATTGCTGTTAGTTTCACTAATAGAGCTGAATAATTAATAGTAGCTACTGAATAATATGCTTTAATGATGAATAATGAAGTAAACTAGGACTTTAAGTGGTTAAGCCATATTTTGTGTGCATGAGGAGACCGTATATGTGGAAAGATTTTATGTTTCTAATAAAACTGCATGTTTCTGTGCTAAATTCAAACCCGCCATTTCTCTTTTCACATCCCTGCCCACTCCATTTCTACCTCTGACCCAATCTGGGATCCCTCAGAGAAAACCAGAGACTATATTTAACGCTAACCAGAAACCCCCTGCACCAAGTATACGGACTTGGCTTTTGGGTCAGATGCAAATGCAGCTACTGACAGCCTCTCTGTTTCATTTTTACTGGTGTATGTGGTCTGGTTTGATTTAGAATGGACTTCCGAATGTCCACGAATAATAACTAATTTATTTAAGCACATCTATTACATTCTGAATGATGATCAAGAAAATGGTTTTCCTGTAATGCAGCTAGCAAAAGCTACACTACAAGCTACATGGTCAAAATATCATAACTAATACTAATGTATTAGCATGACTAATAATGCTAATACTGATTCTAGCGAACCAAAAGAAGTCAGTAGACAGTTTGTTTTGGCCAGCGTCTTGCTTGAGTCAACAGACAATTAACCTAGCTAGCTAAGGCTAGACCAAAGACTTTTGTAAACACAGACAACATTCAACATCGTCTGTTTTACATATTGCAAGAGTCTTTTTTCTCCTGTTTTTTCTCCCAAATTTGGTCTCCTGCCAATTTCCAACCCCAGCCAGCTCTCCCTATCATACAACAGCTACCAACCGGGGACGGTGACGGCTGACACACACATCCTCCATGACATGTGAAGCCAGCCAACCGCATGTTCAAATAGCTGCTCCAAGGGGTAGCGTAACACACATGGAGGAAAGCGCTATCAACCCTCTTCTGCATACATGTACTAAAAGACACCCATGATTGGCTAGTGACAGATGGCCTGATGAAATAAAACAAACAAGAAAAAACACTCAAACAAGAAAAGAAACACTGAAAAAAACTGAAAACTGTAACATAAAACAGTATAAGTTTTATTTTTACACTCCTACAATAATATATTTTGTTTGACCTCCTTTGGTCCTTTATATTGGTGTGTGTGTGTGTGTGTTGTTCTAGGTCAGTAGGTTTGTCACAAAGCACTGAAGCCTCACTGCCCATCGTTTCTTTCTTGTAGTCAACCCATAATGTGTGTGTGTGTGTGTGTGTGTGTGTTTGTGTGTGTGTTCTCATGTGCACATTAAGCAGGAGTCCACATTAAGCAGCACAGAAACACCTGACACGGCCAAAGTCAGCCGTCCTTACCCACAATGCCCTGTGCTAATGACATTGCTGCTGTGTGATTAACTGTTTCTCAGCAGTGCCACTCACTCCAGTGCACTCGCGCCGAATCAACACCGAGTGTGTGTGTGTGTGTGTGTTCTCTGCTGTTCTTGACAGCACTAATGTAATTAAATTATACACAGTATTAGCATTACATTGAAATGTCAAGGCAACAAGGCCCTGACCCAAAACACACACACACACACGCACACACACTGATGACTGTTCATTCAAATGGCATGTTTTCTGTCTCTGTCTCTTCCACCATCTGTCTCTCTCTCTCTCTCTCTCTGTCTGCTGTGTCATGTGATGCAGGGAGCAGGTAAGATGGAGGGAACAGACATCACTTTAGACACATCAATCAACCAAATGCAATCCTCAATGCCATAAAGAGTAGCATAATAGTACACGCTAAAACATGAACTAGCGTTATAGTAAACACACAGAGTAGCATAATAGAAAACATGCAAAAATAATAAACTAGCATTATAGCAAACAGGTTAAAACACAAATTAGCATATAGTAGACAGGCTAAAACATGAACTAGCATTAAAGTAAACAAGCTAATATGCAAACTAGCGTTATGGTAAACAATCTGATGTATAAGCCAGCATTATAGTAAACAGATTAATATAAAGACTAGCATTATAGTAAACATGGTAAAATACAAACTAGCATTATAGTAAACAAACTAATATAAAACTAGCATTACAGTAAACAGGCTAATATACAAACCAGTGTTATGGTAAACAGGTTAATATACAAATTAGCATTATCATAAACAGGGTAAAACCCAATTTTGTTTATTTCCTGGGATACACAACTGCAGTACCTGTTTTAATTTCATAGACGTGTGCTTTCTATCTTCTTATTAACGTTCTAAACATTTTTGTCAGTATTTTTGTACACAGACCAACTGAGCAAGTAGCGTTTAAAGAAAACAAGCTAAAACACGAACTAGCTTTACAGTAGATGTGTTAGGTTTTCATGATGTGGAAAGAAGCAGAAAAGGGGGAAGGGAGAATGCAGAGAGAGATGGAGAGAGAGAGAGAGAGAGAGATTCTCAGATCCGCAAAGCCGAGAGAAGAGATAAATGGTACCTGTGAGTGACAAAACATGATCAATGATAAGGTTTTTTATTACTCTGTGTGTGTGTGTGTGTGTGTGTGTGTGTAAGAGAGAGAGAGAGAGAGAGAGAGAGAGATTAATGCATAAGGCACAATTGCAGCTGCAGCAATGATCCCTACAGAGGGAGACATATAGAGAGTGAGAGAGAGAAAGAGAGAGAGAGAGAGAGAGAGAGAATGAGAGAATGAGAGAGAGAGAGAGAGAGAATGAGAGATTTAGAGAGAAATATAGAGTAAGAGACAGAGAGAGGGAGAGAGAAGGAGGTGGTCTGTAAGAGAGCCATGCTTGCAGAGTGAGTGTGACAGCAGAGAGAGAGAGAGAGAGAGAGAGAGAGAGAGAGAGAGGCAACGTGCAGGCAGATGAAAGAGAAAGGAGGAGCTGAGAGGAGGAAGAGGACGACGAAGGTGTCAGCATCAGGCCCCCCCATTCACACACACACACTCACACACATTTACACAGACACTCACACAGGAGAGGAGGAGAGGAAGAAGTGAAGAAAAAGACAGAGGAAAAGGAGAAGAGGAGAGAGCTCGGAGAACACTGCTTCCATTGCATCCTCGTTGTAGCGGACGTAGCGGCTTCCATCACAGCCGTGCCCGTGTGTGTGTGTGTGTGTGTGTGTGTGTGTGTGTGTGTGTGTGCGTGTGTGTGAGATATGGAATCCAGAGTGCTGCATCGTCTCAGTTCAATGCTGCTAATGAAGACAGGGATGCTGCAGTGACTGTGTGTGTGTGTGTGTGTGTGTGTGTGTGTGAGAGTGTGTGAGCATGAGAGTGTGTGTGCATATGGAGCTCTGATAGGTGCAGTGCTGCTGCTGTGTGTGAAGACGGACACAATGCGAGGACAGGAGGAACTGAGATAGAGAAGAACTCAAGGTGTGTGTGAAAGTGTGTGTATGTGTGTGTGTGAGTGAGCGGTGGTCCGACTCCAGCATCATCAGCATTCCTGCTGCAGAAGTACCGCTAACTCATCTGCACACACTCACACACTGGCACCAGAGGCGGACGAGGGGTCGTTGCTAACGGAGACGGTCCCGGGTCAGAGGCGGTGACCCCAGTGAACAGCCGTCGGCACGGAGGCGCGCGGCAGCAGGGGCGTGAGCGAGAGAGACGGGCGGAGAGCCACCATGGGCGAGTGGACGATACTGGAGAGACTGCTGGAGGCTGCGGTGCAGCAGCACTCCACCATGATCGGGAGGTGAGCGCACACACACACACACACACACACACACGCACACACACGCACACACGTTCATCTACTATCCTTCTGAGGACCTTCCGCTGAGTAATTATTATCACAGTTCATTAATGCAAACCAAAATCTAACTCTAACTGTAACTTTATTAACTTTTACTTGTTTTAAATAAAAGCTGCAGTTTTTGTACAAAAGCAGTTTTCCTTGTAGGGACCAACGAAATGTCTCCACAAGGTCAGTCACATATTCCTATCCTTGTGAGGACATTTGGTGCCCATCAAGATATAAAAACAACCAAACAAACAAAAAAACAAACATTTCCACTCCGTTTTGGATTTCATTAATATCACTTAAGTACGGAAGCCCGAAAAGGACATGTAATATTGTAGAGTGACGTTTTTTTTTTTCGAATGTTGCTAAAAGAAAAACAAACAACAACAACAACGACAGCAACAAAATAATAGGCTAGAGCAAAAAAAATAAAAATAAAAATTACATTTTGAGCTCATTTCAATAAACAGACAAAAACAATTTGACCAAACAAATATAAAACCAACAAAACCATAAAAAAACACATTTTTACAAAACAAATTTTGAAATTTTATTAAAATCTTTTCCTGTATAAACAAGTTTTGTTTGTTTTATTTGTTATGCGTTATTTAATATTCTCATACGAGCACAAATAAAACAAAAATCTATTGTTTTGCAAAAAAAACCCAGAAAAACAAAAATATATTGTTTTCCTACAGAAAACCACCATTTTATTATTTTATTTTATTATAAATGTTCATGAAGAAATCGGGACATCAGAACGTATTAATCAGAATTAAAACGAAGCACATTTATTCACTCAGGAAAACGATGTTCTCCTTTCCTGAGATCTTATGTTGTCTTTTTCTTGTTTTTATTGCAGGAAAACAATATTTTAGATATTTTGTCATTTTGGGAAAGTGATGCTTGATATTTATGGTTATAAAATTTATAAATCAATGACCTCTTTGGGCTTCCATAATTAGAATGGCTGAAATCAACTTTCAAGAAACACACACACACACACACACACACACACACATTTAAAAAATCACTAAAATATCTAAAACTATATAAATATAAATATAATCACTACAAAAACATCACAAAATAATATATTTTGTAAAATCTGGATATCTGTCTTTTATTAAGATTGCTTTAATAAGGCCTACAGGGTCATAAACTGACTAATTTTATTTAATTTTAATTTAATTTTATTCACATAATTTCTTAATAAATAAATTTGCTTGTATTTGCTTTCCTATGATGGCTCATAAGAGTGCACATACTTTTTCTTAACTAAGATCTTGCGAAATGCAAAACTGTATTGCTTGCTTAAGAAAATCATGAGGAGGCAACATCATTTTATTATTTTATTAGAAATTGTATTTTTTAATGAAATAATGTTGTTGACGTTGTTGGAAAAGGAGGTTCCTGAAGAGAATTATGGCTGCATTTTGGGAAAATAATATTTCTTATCTGAATATTTGTATTGTATGAAATGAATGAATGGCCTTTTTCAGCTTTCATAATCAAGATGTTTATTTAGAAATAGCAAATCGAACACTATAAAATAAACTGGTATTAAAACATAACGTTACAGCTGTTACAAAGTCTGACTGTTACAAAGCACTGACACTGGAGACTCCTTCCAGAAATTAAAATGCTGTTGCTATGGTGATGGATGTCATGCCTTATAACCGGTTAACTAGTTGATCATAACTAATAACTTACCTCGCCATGGTAACACCACCTCCCACCACCCCAGTCATGTGATCTCACCATTTTAGAAAGGTGTATAGTGCGTAGGCAAGTGTGTGTGTGTGTGTGTGTGTGTGTGTGTGTAGTCTGGGTCTCTATAGCTTTCACATTGTATGTAAAGATGTCTATTGTATATGCATGTTTGTGTGCTGCTAGTATACGTAAATGTTCTGATAGCCTGATAGCGTGTATGCATATGTGTGTGTGTGTGTGTGTGTGTGTGTGTGGACACAGATGATGGATGAATGCAGTGGTATTGGGGGTTGGCGGTGCTTCGCCTGTTTTGTTTGCTTTGCATATCGAATGCTGAATCTATACAACAAAAATGATGACACACAAGTGTGTGTATGTGTGTGTGTGTGTGTGTGTGTGTGTGTGTGTGTGTGGTGCATGCATTGTTCTCTCTCCATTCTCACCGCCTCCACCCATCATGGCCCTGCTGGTTACTTTAAGGTGGTTTGAGTTAATTATAAGGAATCAATAGGCTGCGTTTAAGGAAACCCTAGTACAAAGAAAGGAGAGAAGAGTGAGAGAGAGGAGAGAAAGAGAGAGAGAGAAAGAGAGTAGGGGGGCGGGTTTAATGAGATGATAGATTTTTAGACTATAGGAGACCCTATTAAAGAGACTTACACACACACACACACACACACACACACACACACAATCTACTTTAGGGTTTTGTACTGCTACATATGGTCCACACTGTGCTTCACAATGACAGATAGATAGATAGATAGATAGATAGATAGATAGATAGGTAGATAGATAGATAGATAGATAGATAGATAGATAGATAGATAGATCATGAAGGGTATCAGTAATGCATTGTATGTTGTGTGTATATATTTGTATATGTGAGTGTGTGGGCATTGTGAGTCTGTGTGTGTGTGTGTGTGTGTGTGTTGATCTGTCTTTATATAGATATACAGACAGCATAATTCTGTACTTACTCCATGTCTCTGTGGCTTCCTCTGCTGTGTGTGTGTGTGTGTGTGTGTGTGTGTGTGTGTGTGTGTGTGTGCACGAGAGACAGTGATTAAATCTGTCTGCTCTTAACTCTAATGCTATTTTCTATTTAGCAATGTAGCTTAATGAGCAGGTAATGACATGGTAATGACAGCATAATAATCCTGGAGACACACAGCAGCACAGACGTGAGACAGAGACACAAAAATAACAAAATGACGCAGGACTAATCGACTAACAGCGTCTCGTATTTATCGTCTCCCAGCGTAGAGGACGGAACCAGGATGTTTATTAATCTTCATCGTGACATCATGAGCTTGAGCTGTAATGCAGCAGGAATATTACAGGATTGTAACCCTGTATGTCCTGTATAGTCCATGTTGTGTAGCCTAAATCACATACTACAGGAACAGTTTGGATAAATGCCAATCAGACCTAATTTACCAGACCCAGCTGATTTACATTTAGCCACGCCCACAAAACTCCATAAAAGGCAAAGCTCACAGAGAGCTGAAAATGACATCTAAATGGAGAAAGATCGTTCCTAACTGCAGATATTGCTAACTGTTCCTCCTTTTATAGGGTGCCATCACTTTTGCCCTAATGGAATGCCTAGTCTTATTTGTCCTAAATTGCTATTTTGCTTATTTTCTTACTTTCACAAAATGTTCGTTAAATTGAAATAAATAAGTGATTTAAATTTGAAAGTGTAATCCATATCTAAAATCGCAGTAGCTCATCGATAATTAAATGATTTGAAGCCGATAGTTCGAGGTTCACATCAGTGAGTCTCATTATTTGTAGAATTACACAATTTCAGTGGAAGATACGAATGTTTTAACTAACCGGATTTTAATGAATAATGCATTTTTATCATTAATGCTCCTACAACCATTTTTCGAATAATTTTGTTCGTATCGTTCGAGGCTGGTGTAATGTGTAATCAAAACATGCTTCATGCCAGAAATATGCTTCTGAAGCTATGATGCTAATGTCGCTAACAAATAGTGGCAGCTTATAGCCTCCAGTTTAGCACTAAACATTGAGAAATCCCTATAAAGCCTTTTTCTTATCTTTTAGGCTCAGAGGAATGTCTCTTCTCTCTCTCTTTGTGTGTGTGTGTGTGCGTGTGTGTGTGAGACAGAGAGAGAGCGTGTGTTTTCTGTTTTCCTCTCGCTCGTTGCTTTGAGTCGAGATCAAGCACCTGAGGCTAGAATGAGTGAGGCAGAGCGGTGGAACGAATAAACCATGAATCAGATGAATCAAAACTTGCTATCATTCATCAGCCTCCACACACACACACACACACACACACACACACACCGTTAATGCTGCTTCAGCAACACAGTTTGTCTGGTTCTGAGCTTTATTAGTACTGACACAAACAGCTTTTACTCTTTTAGGGTGTGTGTGTGTGTGTGTGTGTGTGTCCTCACCAGAGTCAGGTATAATGCGTTACTGTGTAATGCGTTACTGTATTCTAATTACTTTTCCTACGCATTGCGCAGTAATGTAACGCATTACATTTTAAATTTATGTAATCTGATTACAGTTACCAATGTCAATAACATTACGTTACTAGCGTTACAAATGTAGTGTTTAAAAATTAATTAAAATGCGTTTAAAAATCACGTTTTGCGCGACAGCGTCAGTTAACGAGCATGCGCTTTAATCAATGGATGCAGAGCGTGGTGGTTGTTTCTCCAGGTGGAAATACAGACATTATTTTGATTTCACTGAGCGTAAAAACAAAAATATTACTGTTAAATTCAAACTGTGTGAAGATCCTAAAGAACTTTCTAGCGCTCTTAACTCGACGAGCAATTTAAGCAAGCACTTAAGCAGAAAGTATTCCACGACAAAACTCCTCGCCAAGGAGGATGCCCACGTCCAAGAAGAGAGCGGCCCAACCAAGCCTCAACAGGTTAAATTGGATTTTTGTTCAGGATCCGGAGAGAAAGTGACTTCAGAAGAAGTGACGAGGGGCGTAGCAGCGGACGTCGTGGGGGAAATGCTGCCCTTGTCCACTGTGGAATCGCAGTCCTTCAGAGACATACTTGCGAATATCATACTTTGTACAGACACATTTAAAGATACAGTTTTCATTGTTAGGCAGGTTTATATGAAGAATGTTTAGTTTTATTTCTAGAGATTGATTACATCTTTAAGTCAAGTTGCAGTTTTCATACTTCTGTAATATTTTTCAGTCAAAATTAAATTACTGAAAGAACTGAGTTTCACTTTGTAGTTTTTTACCTTTGATGTTTTCAAAGTAACTGGAAAGTAATTAGTAATCTGATTACTTTTGACATGTAGTAATCAGTAATGTAATCAAATTACAATTTTAAAGTAGTAATTAGTAATTTGTAGTGGATTACTTTTTTTGAGTAACTTACCCAACACTGGTCCTCCCAATGATAGAACAGTGTCAATTTTTCAATAGTGTCATTAATGTCTACTATAAATGCATCAATATCCATTACATGCTCATTAATATTCACTATGTGCTCATTAATATTCACTACATGCTCATTAATATTCACTACATGCTCATCAATATTCAAATACATTCAACACTACCGTGAATCTTTCAGATAATTGAAAATCGCATGCATTTTTAAAGAGATTTCTGTGTGTGTGTAATACAGAGCTATTTGTGTGTGTGTGTGTGTGTAACCAACCGTCAATATTTGCTTGCTGTTGTGGTTTTGAGTCGACACAACACTGTAATCAATAGAGTTCTCTGTGTGTGTGTGTGTGTGTGTGTGTGTGTTTGTGTGTGTGCGTGTGTGATATGTCATTTACACACATGTAGATAGCCTAATAGCTATGCCATTGGTGTGTTAAATTTTTTGCACATTAGTTTTAATACCCACCCACACACACACACACACACACACACACACACAGGGCAAAAAATGATGCATCATTTTATTCCCACAGCAACTCAGAAGCAGCACATCATATTCTAGATCCGCCTTTCCTGCGGGGCCAAGTAATTTTAGTAACATCAAATGTCCGTCTGTCATTCAGAATCCGCACACACACACACACACACACACACACACACACACACACACACACTCATCCACACACACAGACACACAGATTTAATACAATGAAGCACCTTAGTTACAATATGCGTCATTATACCACAGCGCTTCTGAATTCTGGATTGTGATTGGTCGTCGGGTGTTGATTAATTTTCTATAACAGCAGCTCTGACAGTAGTGCAGGTTTATATTAATGCGCTCGTTCTAATACGTTATCGTTTCTATAACAACAGCTCACTCACAAGCACGTGTACGGCAGACGTGCCACAATGTTGTTATTTAACAATAAAGAAAAACGTGTGGAATTGTTGCCATGGTGATGTTTTTTGTAAGGAGGTGTTTATTTAACATTTATGGAAGGAGTCTCCAGTGTCAGCGCTTTGTAACAGTCAGAGGTGAAGCTGTAACTTGAAGTTTTCCGACATGTTCAGGACAGAAAAGTTTGCGGTTTCTTGGTAACAAAAGACGACAAGCTGCGGTTTTTTTGTCTTATTAACAAGAAAGAGGAAAGAAACAGTGCGGCTGATGAAGGAAAGACTGTTTACAGCTGCTGTGACGCAAGTGAGAACTTAGAACATACGTCAGGAAGTAACCTGACTACCTTCCACAACATTAAACCTCCAACAACAGTTAACATTACACATGTAACTATAAAGTTTACAACCCTGATGGGTTCTTTGCTTCTGAGGGAACCCAAAAAGGTTCTATGAAGAACCTCACTATCAGAAAGAATTCCAAGTGTATGAAGCTAAGAGCCCTTATTTATGGAAGGGTACCCTCGAAGAAGCCCTTTATCTGAGACCGTAGTCATCAATATAGAACCTTTAGAACCTTTAAGAACCTTTAGCACATCTTTAGTACAAGTCTAACAACCTAACAACAACGGAAAACTGCAACTTTATTCTGAAGACAGTGATCTAGTTGGAGAACAGATAATCTGTGTCATAGCACGCACACACACACACACACACACACACACACACATGGGGAAACGTGGCCAACATTAGGAATCCTCAGAGGGAAGCTGCCGTCCAAATGGGACACAATTTATTCAGGTAGTGCGTAAATGCTACCTACCTAGGGAACTGCTTTCTGTTTGGAACACTGTGACCGAGTGACAGAGAAAACGTGTGTGTGTGTGTGTGTGTGTGTGTGTGTGT